>NC_022023.1:2429124-2430739 GCF_000317375.1 Microtus ochrogaster
ACCCAGGTGTGGGGTGCACATGTGAAGGACCCAGGTGTGGGGTGCACATGTGAAGAACCCAGGTGATGCTGATGTTGAGTAGATGGTTTCATTTCGGGGCAAGATGGGCAAACCTGAGATCAGTCGTGCAGCTGCTTCTGTTTCGGCAGTGGTGGGATCAAAAGCCAAGAAGGCTTGCTCACATCTGGCCGCAGGTGCTTGTCACCTGGGGCACCTTGGTTCCCTCCACGGAGTCTCTCTGTCCTCCAGCAGCCTAGACTACTAAGGTGCAGAGCATTGTTCCAAGAAAGCAAAGAAGTGGGGGTCCAGACACCACAGCGACTCAGAATTCTGCATCCAGAACGCAGCCTGACCTCTGCTGCACTTTGTCAGTTCAAATCACAGAGCTGACCCCTACCTGAGGGACGCCACGGGCCTAGTCGCAGTTCCCACAGCCCTGAGGGTTTGAGGGCAGGGAAGGGACGGAGCTTCAGTTCCAAGACCTAAGGGATTTCATGATGTCGGACCTAACAGTCTTCATATGCCATGGCCCGCGGTACTGAAGCGAAGCAAACAAGTGGTCGGTCAGCGGCTTGGGGCGTTTCTAATGACAAAGATCTGGACATCTTTATGTTTCTGCTAGTACAAAGGAGCCGAATTTACTTTGTTTCTGTGGAAACTGTAAAGAGCAGCTGCCAATCAAACAATTCTCTTGAACTTAGCGCTAAGGGTCCCCAGATCTCATTAGGGCTGACATTCCACGGTGGCTGCTGGAGAATGATTCTGATGTCCTCAGATGACACCCGTTATAGCTGCTGGGGCACGAGTCACGTTTGTGCTGTCGCAGTTGGTGAATTTAGTCCACTGCTCAGTAGCCTCCTCTCAGCAGCGCTGTTCTTGGCCTGGGAAATCTCAGTAGTGAGTCCCAGGAAAGGCTCCCAATTCCCAGCTCCCCTTGACCCCATTCCATCAAGACAGTTAACATGCTACAGAGGCCCATGTCTGTCACAGTTCATGTGTGTGAAGAAGCGTCCACTTGGAAGGGGCACGCCACGGGCACTAGCAAATACACCGCTACGGCTCTGCCAAGCAGTGTTGGTCAGTCATCCAGCCTTCCTTCCCTTGTTGGCTATGACTTCATCAGGAGGCCATTGTGGCCAGGCTGGCTGCCACCACATCCAGGATCCACCTGTCTCCACCCCTAATGCTGCAGTTAGAGCACATGCAGCACCCACCTGTCTGGGGACTCGAACTCGGGTCTCCCTTCATACTCCTGCAGCAAGCAGTCTGGCCCTCATTTCTTAATCCTCGTAACTGCTTTCTGTCTTTGAGTTCTGCCATTCAGTCACCTAAGCACGCTGCTGATGGGAAAACATGGATGCACTAGGAATGCTTCGGTCTATTTTACTTTCCGTTTTTCATGTAAAGGCATGCGTGTGCTCAGGAGGGGCTGCGCCGTTTCCTCCATACCCAGACACGCGTGTGCTCAGGAGGGGCTGTGCTGTTTCTTCCATACACAGACACGTGTGTACAGACACACATGTGCTCAGGAGGGGCTGCGCCGTTTCCTCCATACACAGACACGCGTGTGCTCAGGAGGGGCTGCGCCGTTTCCTCCATACACAGACACGCGTGT
>NC_022023.1:2431364-2433082 GCF_000317375.1 Microtus ochrogaster
CTCATGTGTGCTCAGGAGGGGCTGCGCCGTTTCCTCCATACACAGACACGCGTGTGCTCATGTGTGCTCAGGAGGGGCTGCGCCGTTTCCTCCATCCACAGGCACGCGTGTGCTCATGTGTGCTCAGGAGGGGCTGTGCCGTTTCCTGTCTAACCACAGTCCTCTCACCCCTGTCACTCACAGGAGGGAGCCTCACCGGAGCGCTGTTTAACCCGGCTCTGGCGCTGTCTCTGCACTTCCCCTGCTTTGATGAATCCTTCTACCAGTTCTTTGTAGTATACTGGATTGCTCCTTCTCTAGGTAAGCATATTTTTATTTATTATAGGTTAGGGTATTTAATAGATTAATTATGTGTGTGGGTGTTTTGCATGCATGCGTGTGCACTGCTTGTGTGCCTAGTGCCCTTGGATCTCCTGGGACTGTAGTTAGCGGATGGGTGTGAGCTGTCATGTGGGTCCTGGGAATTTTTGTTTTTTCGAGACAAGGCTTCTTTGTAGCTTTGGAGCCTGTCCTGGAACTAGCTCCTGTAGACCAGGCTGGCCTCGAACTCACACCACCACCCGGCTAACCAATTGCTGTGAAGAGCAAACAGTGCTCTTAACTGCCAAGTCATCTTTCCAGCCTCCAAAGTTAAATATTTTAAAATATCGTATCTCAAAATATGACAATACATGAGCCAGGAATGGTGACACATGGCTTTAATCCCAGCACTCAGGAGGCAGAGGCGGGAGGATCTTTAATTTAGAAAGTTTGAGGCTAGCCTGGTCTACAAAAGCAAGTTCCAGGACAGTCAGGGATGTTACACAGAGAAAACAAAACAAAACCACACAAAAATGTTATACTATCAATTTCTGAAGCCAGAGAAGAGACAAAAAGAAAAACTTAGCGTGCTAGAAAAGCATTTTTATTTCGTGCTGTGTCCCTGGAAGCTGCAGGGGCAGGGACATTCACCCGTGTGTACATGTGGAGACTAGAGGGTGATTTTTTGGGTCCATGACTCTCTATTCTTATGACAGAGAGCTCTCCCGTTCCAGCTAGACTGACCGGCCAGCGAGCTCAGTGTCTATCCATCTCTGTCCCCAACTCCAAGGCTGGGCTTACAAGGCACATGCTGCCACGCCCAACTTTTATGCAGGTACCTGGGATCCAAATTCAGGTCCTCATGATCACACAACAAGCACTTACCCACCAAGCCAACGCCCCAGCTCCTGATGCTGTGTTTGGACAGACAGCTGCAGATATGGTTTAGCGTTTCCCTACTTGAAGGGGACAATGAAAGGTCGTTACTTCCATTCAAAAATAATCCTTCAGTTGCACCTGGAGTGCAGCCTGAAATTGTAGTGACTGCTGAGGCAGGAGGATTACAAGCATAAGGCCTGCTTGGGCTACAAAGCAAGTTCAAGTCCAGCTTGGACAACTTACTCAGACTGTCCCAAAATGCAATGTGAAAACCAGGACGAGGTTATAGTGGTAGAGAACTTGCCCTGCATGCCCAGGTCCTTGGGTTCTAATCTAGGCCTAGTAACTTTTTAGTAGCCAGAGACGTGATTCTGTTGATAGAGTGTTTGCCTGGCCCTGGGCTCAGCCCCAGCGCTGCATAAACCTGGGGATGGTGGTCACGCCTGTAGCTGGGGCTGGTGGTCATGGTGGTCACGCCTGTAGCTGGGGCTGGTGGTCATGGTGGTCATGCCTGTAGCCGGGGATGGTGGTCACGCCTG
>NC_022023.1:2433894-2434481 GCF_000317375.1 Microtus ochrogaster
TATATATATATATATATATATATATATATAGCATCCTGTACAACACTGTGGCCCATGTAGCCACACACTGACTCCTAAGCCCCATCCGCGTTACTGCAGTCGGGATCAGGACGGGGACGTGGCCCACGAAGTGCGTCCTTAGCATGCTCGAGCCTCTCCATCGTATCAGAGAAACAAAAACTCTTTTAAAGAGGGACCAAGGAATGTACTATAAAGATAATGTGCAATTTATATATTGCCAGTGTTTATGTTACCAGCATTTCTTCCTTTTACTTAGTCATCAGCTAAATAAAATAGGCAAAACACCTATACAATAAAAGTAATTTATAAAAAGTTAAAAAAGATTGAAGATTTGAGGCTGGAGGCGCTACTAAGTGGTCACAGCTTCTCTAGTGTTATTAGCATTACTAATTGTTTTAAACTATAAAGACTGAAGCACTGGTTTTAGGTATTTGCGTGGGACACATCTGTAAAACCCGCTATGATGGGCCCATGAAGCCAGAGCCAGAGCCTCACATACACACCCAGACACTCTGGGTGAATATCCAAGGGAGGATCACATACACACCCAGACACTCTGGGTGAAT
>NC_022023.1:2435011-2437262 GCF_000317375.1 Microtus ochrogaster
TGAATATCCAAGGGAGGCTCACATACACAGCCAGACACTCTGGGTGAATACCCCAAGGGAGGCTCACATACACACCCAGACACTCTGGGTGAATACCCCAAGGGAGCTATCCAGGTATTTCCTCCCTTGGAGTCTCACCTACTCTCCAGAGATTTTTCTTTTCTTTAATCTATGTTTGCTCTACTTTAAAACAACAAAAACATCAAAATGTGAGCTCCTGCCTCCCGAGCCACCTTTGAGGCGTGGAGAAAACCCAGCCACTTGGCGGGGGAACAAAGGACTTAAGCGCAGGGTTTCTCACCGGCCTGCAGCGAAGCGGAAGTAGAGCGGGTACCACGGCTTCAGTGCCGTAACCCCCAGTGCGCACCGTTGTTGCCGGACAGAGAAGCACAGAAACGCGAGCACAATCTTAATTTGTTCCCACACAGCCATGACCGCTTCCCTACAGACTTTGGGTTTTGTCTTCCAGGTGTGCTGCTGATGATCCTGACGTTCAGCTTTTTCCTTCCGTGGCTGCACAACAACCAAACGACGAACAAAAAGGAGTAACGACGCCCAAAGACTCAGAGACTCAGTCACCAGACAGTCAGGGGGTCTGACCCATGTGACCCCCTCTCAAACTCTGGCCGCACTGGACTTGCCGCTGTCTCAATGTCCTCTGTGGACGGCGTCTTAATGTTTTCACGACCTGCACTTAAAATTACTGTGAAAACGAGGTAGCCTGTCTTCCCAACTAAGACCTGTCCTTCTGAGTGATGTATTAAATGCTGCTAGAAAAGGCTCATTCATTAATCCTCTATAAATCCCCGGTGATTACTCACCGTGATAAAAAGCCAAGTGAATACAAAGTTAAGTGGGGGAGGACCAAAGAAATTCTGTACTGTCCCTCTGAATGACCTGGGCCCTAAGCTCAAGCGTCACACTCGGGGAGCGAGAGGAGGTGCTTTTCGGCCACATCTCAGTGACACCATCAGTGATGGCATCTCTTAAAAGAGTTGGTTTGACAGAGGGTCTCACTTGTGGCCTGGCTGCCCTGCAGCTTCTGTCTGGACCAGGCTGGCCTCAAACGTGCAGTGATCCTTTCGCCTCTGCCTCCCAAAGGAGATTACAGAGGTGTGCCGTCACAAACACGGTTTGTTTTATTTTTGTTTGGGGATGTGGGCTCACGTGATGTAGCTCAGGTTGGCCTTGAACTCACCATCCCCTTGAGTGCTGGGATTATAGATTTATACTACCGCAACTGCCTCAGGTTTCCTAGCTTTTAAATATAGTCTAAGCCTGAAACTGTTTCTCTTAAGTAGACGGTTTCAGCCAATTGTCTTAATAGGATGTTGTAAAACACCCCACAGCCAGGATTTGATCTCTTCACTTCCCAATAGCACTTGACAGCTCCCTGGAGATGCAGGTGGGTTCTTGCTCTGTGGCTTTATTTCTGTAATGACGCACTGGCATGCTCAAATGACATTCCAACGACAAACCGTGGGAACGAGTTGTTCACCTCGTTTACACGCTCAGAAGCTAAGCCTAGAGGTGTGCTTTGTGCCCCCACCCTACGGCGAGGCAAATGTAACTCTATATGAACTTCTCAGCAACAAAAACTTCTTCCAGCCCGCAGAGACTGCAGGAAAAGGTTCTCAATATTAAATTTTTATGAAATTTAGAAACTATTTTCCTTTCTTCTTTTTGTGTATGTACATGAGTGCATGTATGTGTATGCACATGTATGTGCAGGTGCCCCAGGACGCCAGAACAGGATCTCCTGGAGCTGGAGTTACCTCTGGAAGAACAACCAGTGCTCTTAACCTGAGCCATCTCTCCAGCCCCAGCAAGTGCTCTTAACTGATGAGCCGTCTCTTCAGGCCTTTAGCGTTTCTTCATTGAAAGCCTTATTATGAAGTCCAAATTTTTTCTAATTTAAATTTCTATCTCATTATTTTGTGTGTAACATGTGTCAGTACACGCTATGGCACGTGTTCGGAGAGCGGAACCCATCTTCACGATCTCCATGGATCTCCACTTCCATGTACTTCAGCTTCCTTCCATCTTCCCTGAGATCCTGGTGATGGAACCCAGGTCGCTAGGTCTGGGCTGTGATGCCTTTACCCCGCCGGGTCATCTTGCTGGCCTTGAAATCTAATTACAAAGATTCCAGGCCAGACAAGCCACACAAATTCCTTGACCACTACCGGTTTTATGGTGTGTGTGTGTGTGTGTGTGTGTGTGTGTGTGTGTGTGTGTGTGTGTGTGTGTG
>NC_022023.1:2437362-2486374 GCF_000317375.1 Microtus ochrogaster
TGTGTGTGTGTGTGTGTGTGTGTGTGTGTGTGTGTGTGTGTGAGAGAGAGAGAGAGAGAGAGAGAGACAGACAGACAGACAGACAGACAGACAGAGTGAGAGAGAGAGATCACCTGCTTGAGTAATTATGAGCATTCAGCTGGTAAGTTGCCAGGTAACAGCACTGTGTGGTGGGGAGCCTCCAGACAGTGGCTGGGGCAGTGTGTTACTAAGTCCAACACAGAAGCCAGTCAGGTAGATAAGAAACGTCATCATACACCAGTATGTATCATAACAGTGCTTTAAATGAGAGGTTTCAAAATTGTGACAGATAACTACATGCATATGCTCTCAAGGTCCTTCTCCCCAGGGACAAGCAAACTTCCTCCAGAAGTGTGCACCCCCTAAACCTGCCTCCAAATAAAATCTTTTAGAGAAAGTCTCAAGGAGACAGCACGATCGATAACTGCATAGCATCAGGTAGCCGGTGGCCTGCTTTCACTGAAGTAGCTGTGAGGGTACGTTCTGTCAGGCCTGGCCCGTATCAGGCCACTTTCACATATATTTTTACAGGAAAACTCATAGTTCTGGCTTCTCTTCCAATTTGAGGCCTGCATGCCATCCTGGCAACACTACCAAACAATGACAGTTCCCCTTAAAACCACCTTGCCTTCAAAACTGACGCCGAGTTTCCTTTAGTTTCACTAACACGCATGCTCCACGGCTTGACAGGGAAGGGGCTGCCACTCTGCAAAGGCCCAACCTCTGAACTGAACACCGAGTCTGTTTGTCCTGCGTTCCTCCGGGTGCCACTTCCTGCCCACTGGGCCCTGAGGTGGAACTTCCTGTCCTGCCGGCTGCTTGAGCTGATAGTGTTTTTATTCTGGGAAAGGTTTAGGAGGTGCGGCTTCTGGGGAAGTGTGTCACTGGGGGTGGGCTTCGAGAGTCATAACCTAGCCCTGCTTCTGTGTTCTGTCCTGTATTTGTGGCTGGAGATGTGCTCCGTCAGCTTCCTGCTCCTGTCACGCTGGACTCTCATCCCCCTGAAACCCATTAAGCCACAATAAACAACTCTTTCCTTCATGAAGAAAAAGTTGACGTTGCGTCTGTGTGAACATGTGGCATGTGTGTGCAGGAACCTGTGGAGCCAGAGGCCCAGGCAGTTCTGAGCTCGTTCCTGCCTCTTTGTAGAATGTTACTGTCTGGGTAACTGAAGCCCACAGAGGGATCCTCCCAATGTCTTGGCCTCTGAGCTCCTTGGCTGTCTCTCCTTTTGATAGTGTGTCCTTTGCTCGACCTGAGTTCCACTTTAGTTACAAGCTTGGCACTGTCAGTAAAATCTAAGAGCTCAAATTCTAACTTCCAGTTCTAACCCCTCTTCGCTCCCTCACTCTGGTACCTCATCTCCAGTGACCTCAAGTACTCTTCTCTACTCATGAGCAATCCTGTCACTAACATGCCCCCCCCCCCCGTATCCTTAGCGCCCTTCCCCGGCTGTCACACTAGCACATGCTAACAACTTAGTCACACGGAACTGTGCTTACTCTATGTACAACAGAACACAACATCAACTTGTTTCTCTACCCGCCATCCCTACGCACAGCTGGACCTTTTTGTGGGGGGACTGAGTGATGCTGAGGATGAACCCAGGTTGGGCGCATGCCGGGTAAGTGCTCTGGTGCTAAGCCATACCCTCAGGTCTCCAACAGCGCCTTTCCTGCTGGAGCTGGCTACATCTGGGTGGATTTACCACTACAATCTTGTTAGTTTTATGGAAATGGCTGCAGTCTCCTGTCGAGCACCACGGTGTAGACTGTTTATTCGGAAGGATTATTCGTCCGAATTCACTGCTCCTGTCCACATAAGCACTGCCTCTCCTCACCTGGCCTTCTGGAAACCAGACACTAGTGCATTGCAGCTGTTTACAGAGCAAAAGCAGGGACCAGAAGGTGCTATTTAAAAAACCACAGACTCTAGGACACTTAACTGTTTAGTGGGATTTTGTATTTTAAGTTTCAAGATGTGTTCTAATCGCTGGTGGGTTACAAGTTAGTTAGCGTCTCTCCTGGAGGTGTCCGCCTAACACGCAAGGGCCCTGAGTTGGACCCCTAGAACCACATTAAGATTCGGCCGTAGGAGGCAGAGGTGGGAGGACGAAAAATTCAAAATCATCCTAAGCGCTGGGCGGTGGTGGCGCACGCCTTTAATCCCAGCACTTGGGAGGCAGAGGCAGGCGGATCTCTGTGAGTTCGAGACCAGCCTGGTCTACAAGAGCTAGTTCCAGGACAGGCTCCAAAGCCACAGAGGAACCCTGTCTCGAAAAACCAAAAAATCATCCTAAGCTACGTGGCAAATTGGAGCCCACTCTGGGCACCACAAACTCCTGGATCAAAGTAAATAAATAAATGAAGCCCACACTAACCTTGCCAATAGGGAATAGCTACTGAACTACGTTCTAGGCAGTATAGCAATGATCAATAATCTCTAAAGCAACCTCAAGCATTCCAAGCACTACCAGTCACCCTGTATTTTATTTTGTTTAGCCCCCTTATCATCTATCCCTCAAGATACTCCTCTTATTTAATTATACTGTCCAGACTAGCCTCAAACTCCTGATCCTCCTGTCTCTACCTTCCAAGTACTGGGGTTACATGCATGTACCACCATACCTAGCCTGACTTCTCATTTGAAATTATGAAATCCAACTAGACACTAGGTTGTGTGTATGGTTTTTACCTATATGTATGTTTGTGCACCAAGTGTATGCAGTACCTCTGAAGGCCTCAAGGGGGTGCTGGATGCCCTGAAAGAGCAGCCAGTGCACTTAGGTAAGGCACGTTTCTGAACGCACGTTTTTGTTTGTTTTAATGACAGACTTGAAAACAGAACTGTTAGCCCTACTTTTTTGAGACATTTCAATGAGTCAGACTTGGAATGAGAGAAGAGTGTCTACAAGATCATATAAGCAGGATAATTTGGGTACAAAAAATTAAGCTCAAAAACGAAAGAATAAACCTAATATAGAATCGGTAGATATTGGTTTGCTCATAATTACAAATTTATTTATTTTTCATTTTTGAAATGGGGTCTCAATATGTAGCCCCAATCTGGGACTATATAAACAAGGCTGGCCTTGAACTCGCAGAGATCCACCTGCCTCTGCCTCTTGAGGCAGGCTGAGTTTCATTTTTAAGTAGTCTGAGCTGACTGTTTCTCTCAAGGTTATGGACGTAACTGTCTAGCCTCAGAGAATGACACATCAGTCTTTGAAAGCATCATCCCTCCTTTGCAGGTGACAGAGTAGGTCTAGTCATGCCCTGCAGTAGCACAACCACAGAACATGTCACAGAATCTCCTGACACCGGATCCCTTAGAACAGGGCTCTCAACCTTCCTAATGCTGTGTGTGACCCTTTCATACAGCTCCTTCCGGTGTGGTGATTTATTCTTGTTTCTTGCTACTTCATAACCAATTTTGCTACTTATGAATCACAATGTAATTATCTGTGGTTTCTTTTTTTTTTGGGGGGGGGGGGCAGAGGGGGGATTGAGACCTGGTTTCTCTGTGGCTTTGGAGCCTGTCCTGGAACTAGCTCTTGTAGACCAGGCTGGCCTCAAACTCAGAGATCCGCCTGACTCTGCCTCCCGAGTGCTGGGATTAAAGGCGTGTGCCACCACTGCCTGGCAGTATCTGTGTTTTCTGATGGTCTTAGGTGATCCTGTGAAGGGGTCACTTACCCCCCATGTTGAGAGAACCACTTCATCTGAAAGACACTCAATGAGATCCCTACAATCAATTGGCGCCCCACTGATTCCTACAATCAACCAATGAGAAAGTCTGCCCCCCCCCCCGCCCCACTGAAGAGTGAGCACATTTCTAGGATAAATTATGATGCATTTAGACTGAGAGCAGAAAAATTTGTAGACAGGAGTTTGCACTTAGTGCTGGCTGCTGATAGGTACTAAGGCTGTACCGCGTTTTGGAAAATAGGCTTAAAAACCACAATTCAATATCCACATAACCATAAGGGGTCCTCTCTCTGGACTCAGCGCCTGCTCTCCAGCGTGGGTGCTGAAAGGATCATCATTACACCGCAGACCAGTCGCTCATCACACACCTGATACGGGAAGAACGCAAGACAGTGGCAGTCACTGAAACAGGCCTCTGCCACGGTGGACTGTGACAAGGCTAGCCATTTGGGCAAGAAACTGCTCTTGTCTGGACTAGCTGATGAACCAGACATGCAGAACCCACAGAGAAATGACTGCTGAACTTGCCTGAAAAAGGTGAGACAGTCCTTCGGGGTTCCTGCTCCACCAAAGAAACTGCCAAAAAGTCTGCTGGATACCACGGGCCTCCTGTAGGCTGAGGATGGATGCCCCAATGTTACATAAGAACTTTGGGTGCCTGTCAGGTCTAGAGTTTTGGAAATTGCTTACAATGTACTTCCTTTTACTTAGGTAATGTTATATCCTTCTGGAGTCTTTGAAGAGTTGAAGACAGATAATTATAGTTTTCCTTAGTTATGATAAAAGATAAATCAGATACCAAATTTAGACTCACAAAGATAAAACACAGAGCTGGGCAGTGGTGGTACACACCTTTAATCCCAGCACTCCGGAGGCAGAGGCAGGTGGATCTTTGTGAGTTCGAGGCCAGCCTGGTCTACAGAGCTAGTTCCAGGACAGGATCCAACGCTACAGAGAAACCCCATCTCGAAAAAAACAAAAAAACAAAAAGATAAGACATAGTTTATTTTCCTTAATTTGCCAAATGTAAATGGACTAAATATTCTAAGTATAATTCTTCCTTGGTAACTGTTTTGAATGTGCAATTTGACTGTGTTAAAGTGAGAATCCTCCTTGTCAATTAGACAGAAGAGGAGAGACGGTGTGGGATGTCCTTGTGTATGTGTTGGTTTAATTTTTTTTTTTTTTTTTGAGACAGGGTTTCTCTGTAGTTTTTGGTGCCTATCCTGGAACTAGCTCTTGTAGACCAGGCTGGCCTCGAACTCACAGAGATCCGCCTGCCTCTGTCTCCCGAGTGCTGGGATTAAAGGCGTGCGCCACCACTGCCCGGCTTGTGTTGCTTTTATTGGTTGATGAATAAAGTTGTTTTGGCCAATGGCTAAGCAGAGTAAAGCCAGGTGGGAAATCCAAACACAGATATAGAGAGTAGCAGAGCCAAGGAGACACCATGTAGCTGCTGAAAGAGAGACACACCAGAACCTTACTGGTAGGCCACAGCCTCATGGTGATACAGATTAACAGAAATGGGTTAATTTAAGATGAAAAGAGTTAGTTAACAAGAAGTCTGAGCTAAAAGGACAAAAAGTGTCGTAATTAATATAGTTTTGTGTGGTTATTCAGGTCTGGGGGACCGGGAACAAATGAGCAGTCTCTGCTTAGGTTCTGTTGTCAACTGGCCTCTCACCTGGTTTAAAAATTCTGTCTTAAAAAGATAGAAAAAGAAAATTTTTTTTGTGGGGGGGGGGGGCTTACTTTTCAGGATGAGAAACTCAGTAAAAAGATTGCTGAAAAAAATGCTGGACTGAGGGGTATCCTTAGTGGGACCCAGCGCTAATCAGCAGACAACCCCAAATTGCTCAGATACCCTCTTTCAAAGGCCACAGAAAATTCAGGTGTGAGCCAGCCACAGTGATACACACCTTTTATCCCAAGACTTGGGAGACAGAGGCAGAGGCAGGTGGATCGCCGAGTTCTAGACCAGACAGAGATACATAATATCTCTAAAACAAACTGGCAGAAGCTAGAACTATGCAGTTCAGCCTCGCGAACACTATCCAGGTCCCTATGGAAACCGTAACGCAAGGGCTGATACATGAGGACCGCCCCTGATCCGGGCAGCATTGGCAAGTCTTCAAACGTGTTAAGACTCATGGAAGACGCACTAGAAGTTACGTATTTTATAAATTCATGCTCCTAACAGGAACGGAAGCTGGGCTGGGAGATGGCCAGGTCTACAAAGTGCCTTCTGCACAAACACACACCCAGGTTTGGACCCTAGCACTCACGTAGTAGTGGGACACGGTATCTATAACTCTAGAGTTGAGAGGGGGAGTGGGAGCCGAGGAGCAGGAACTAGAAGACAGAAGGATCCCTGGAGTTTGCTGGTCTACTCTAGGTTCAGTGAGTGATCCTGTCTCAAGAGACAAGGTCGACAGAGCTGGAGAGATGGCTCAGAGTTAAAAGTGCATCCTATTCTTGAAGTTCAGTTCCAAGCAACATCACATAGCCCACAGCTGCCTGTAACTCCAGGTCTAGGGGATCCGTCACCCTCTTTCCTCCCTAGACACCTATAATCACATGTACAGATGATATCCATACACATAATTAAAAGTAAAAATTAGCACACCTTTAATTCTAGCACAAGAGGGCAGAGGCAGGCAAGGCAGATCCCTGTGAGTCTCAGGCCAGCCTGGGCTAATCACTCAGACTGTCTCAAAAAATAAAAAAATAGTAATGCTGAGAACAGGGGAGGAAGAGCATAATGGCAGCCTCAGGTTTCCATGGACACAGGCGAGTGCAGAGGCCTCGAAGGAGCTGGAGATAGAGGTGTGAGCTGTCTGACGTGTGGGCTGGGAACAAGCTTGGATCCTCTGCCAGAGCAGTACAAGCTCCTAACTGCGGAGACCTCTCTAGCCCCCGAGTATCTCTGTGATACCTAGCTGGCCATGACCTCCCGAGTGCCAGGGCCCTCAGGCATATTAACCAGGCCTAGTTCACAAAACGCTAGGAACTACACCCCAGGGCTTCCTGCAGTTAGACCCGCACTCTGCCAACCAATCTCTGCCCAGCATCACTTTACCATTTATTCACGTGTACGGCTGCATGTCTTCCCATGTGCATTCGAGTGCTCACAGAAGCAAAGAGGTGGTCAGATCCCCTGCAGCTGATATTACAACAGCTGTGAGCTGCCCAATATAGACTGGAGGACTCAACTCAGGACCTCTCAAGAGCAGCAAAACTCTGGGCCGGAGAGAGGGGTCAGCAGGTAAGAACGCTTGCTATTCTGGCAGAGGACCTAGGGTCAGTTCCAGCATCTACATGGCAGTTCACAAGTGTCTCTAACTCCAGGTCCACTGTACCAAGCCCCTCCGTGGGTGCCAGGCATGCATGGGATGCACTCATACACAGAGGCAAAACTCCTAAAGTAAAAATTTTTCTCATTAATGGTTAGTCAAGAACAAAAACACAAAGACATAGAAAACCTAGATTTATTTGTTACCTATTACAAAGACAAGACTCATGAAGGAGAGTACTCTGCGGACTCCATTACAGACTACTTGTTCTGTTACAGAAAGCTAAGAGCGGACAGTCAAGGACCTCGCTGGGAGAACAGGAGAGAGCCGACAGTGGAAGGAGAAGAACAGAAGCTGGACAGCAGTACTGCGTCCTGGCAAGGAATCGCTGGGGGTTCAAGAGGTGGCCTGGCGTAGCCTAAAGTAAAGGACCAATGCCTCTGTGGAAACGCTACAGCCTGCCCCGTGAGGCCTATACTTTCGTCTTAGGGACAGGAGTTCTTTTAGGCCCCAGACATCTGAGATGCATCCAGTCTACACAGGGTGAGCTCTGTATTCACTACGCAGGCTTGCAGCTGACAGACGTGCACAGAGCAAAGCCAGGAACTGAGGTCTACCCAGGAGACGCCTAGCCACAGGAGGTCTGGGGGTGAATGAGAGCTACAGACACCGCTCAGTTAATTCACCTTTGTTGACAAAGGTCTCTTCGCTGGTGACATTTGCTGTCCCAGTATAGTCTGTCTTGAAAAGTGGGCTTTGGAGAGGAAGAAGCCTTTCACCGGCCCACTCTGGAGTGGGAGAGGCACCAAGTTCCCGCCTACCGTTATGAGGGACTCTGAAAGACAAAAGGTTTATAATTAGTACTACTAACAGACATTTTTTAGGTAGCCTAGTAGGGTTCCAGACTTCTTGTTTCTCAGGCCTTGTAATAACCCTTCCAGGAAGCTCTTATCACCCCACTTTATAAACGAGGAAACCAAGGAACGGTTATGTTCTGTATGCAGCGTGTGCAAACGCGTGTCATGGGTGGAGCTGTGATCAGCAGTCCTGTGTACCCCATCTCATGCACCGAGCCGTGAGTTTTAAATTAGCAATGGTTACATAAACACCTTAGCCCTTGTTCAGGCTTTAAAAGCACATATAATCTTAAATGATTAAAACTACATTGTTTGGAAATCAGGTCAACGACTCAGATGAGCATGAATAAAATTTGTGAATATATTATTTCTTTGACATTGAGCAGAGACAATAAAAAGAGCAGAAAACAAACTAGCCACTCATTAGAAAATCTGTAGAAATTTTACAGTTATTTCACCATTACAAAGAATCTAAGAATCCAGTGTGGAACCATTAGTGATGTGCCAAGTCAGTCTCTCATGACAGCTGCAAACAGAATGAGAATCTCTCAACAGCCACTTTTTCAGACA
This sequence comes from Microtus ochrogaster, assembly GCF_000317375.1. Lineage (NCBI taxonomy): Eukaryota > Metazoa > Chordata > Mammalia > Rodentia > Cricetidae > Microtus > Microtus ochrogaster. The sequence goes on from NC_022023.1 coordinate 2,445,811, forward strand.
AAAATGGGAAAGCCAGATTGTACAAAAAAACCTGTCTTCCAAGACAATAATACACTTAGAAAAAGACAGCCACAGGCAGAACAAAAAATTATTAAGAATGTGATGAGGGGACTGGAGAGATGGCTCAGCAGTTAAGAGCACAGCCTGCTCTTCCAGTGGTCCCGAGTTCAATTCCCTGCATCCACATCATGAGGCTCATAACCATCTGCAATGAGATCTGGTGCCCCCTTGTGGTATGCAGGCAGACATGCAGGCAGTGTCTGCACAGGAAAGGAAGGTGACAACACTGGGAGCAGGCAGTTCCTGGTTCTCCATGAAGCAGCACCAGGAACCCTGAGAGCTGGGAACTACCTGAGCGCCAGTGAGAGGCCACCGAGGAAAGAGAGGAGGATGCTGCTGACGGCAGACTGCATGGAAGCCGCAATGTTCAAGGAAGGAAAGTATTTATGGGGCGAGATATAAAACACAGAAGCACAGAATTTCTTTGAGTTGTTGCCTGCCCCACCCCCACCCCACAGAATTTCTCTGTGGAACAGTCCTGGAACTCACTGAGGTCGCCTGCCTCTGCCTCCCAAGTGCTGGGAGTGCTGGGATTAAAGGCGTGTGCCACCATCGCCCAGCAAAGTTGTTGTTATTATTATTATTATTATTATTATTATTATTATTATTATTATTATTATTATTGATAACCATACTAGAAGAATAGAAAGCCAATGTTAAAATTTACAGTTTCACAGCTACAATAATTGTTAACACTGAATTAAAATAACTTTATTTTTATGTGTATGTGTGTTTGCCTACATGGATGTGTATGCTGTGCCTGTGGGGCCTGCGGGGCAGAAGAGAGCATCAGATCCTCTGGAACTGGACTTCACAGATGCCTGTGCAAGTGCTGCTAAGCCATGAGACATCTCTGCAGTCAGGGCTGAGGGGACTGAGTCCCAACCACACAGGGAGAGATAACTAGATGACTGTGGGTAACAGCGGAGCGTCACGGCCAACCACACACATGTTGTCTTGTCATGAAGATATGTGCTTTAATAAACATAAGGACCCGGAGGACACTGGCTGGGAAACGGCGGTATTTAGAAGGAAGGACAGAACAACAATTTTACCAAGAAAATCCTGTGATTCTAAGAAAGGGCTCCGCAGCTGCCAGTCCCTGACCTTCAGTTACCTAAGGAAGTCAGTCTAACACTCACACCGGGAAAGGGCAACACACGTCTCAGGGTTGGCAGAGCAGCAAATACTCGGGGACAAACTTGAGGCAGAGCTCACCAGAATGTGCCAGGAAACCAGTATGTCAAGCATGGAGGGCAGACAGGAAAACACCCAGGAAGTAATGGCCGGGACAATCTGCTCCCTACGGCTCCCAGAAAGAGGGACAGCAATACAAGATTATCATTAGCGATTAGGCTAATTCCTCCGTGAATGAAAAGCCGTGAGGTGTAACAAACCATGAACAGGGACCAACTAAGGCAAACGGGCAGAGGTGACGAGCAGACCAGGACAGGCTCGGGCGTCACGCCCACACTAGCCAGCAGGGAGGCCTGTCTGCACAGACGCGACCATCGGCTGCTAATATCAGTCACGTCTCTGTCACACATGTACTACATCCCCAGGGCAGTGCTCGGCAGAGAATGAACCACACTACAGTGCTTACAATTTTCTCATTTCTCAGGGAAAAAACACGCAGTTTTCAGCATGTTTCAAACTGTTACCTTACAGAGTTCACACAGAGCTCTTAAATTATGAACTTTTCCCTGTGCCGTGACAAAGGAGAAGGAGCTACTCACTGTGCAGCAGCAGCAGCAGCAGCAGCATCTTCAGTGGTCCACATCTGCATCCTCAAACTGCCCAGCAACCGTGGGGGCGGCATCCACCTCCATGCCATCTGAACAGAAAAGGATCGCACTTCAGACAGGAAGCTCAACGAGGACGCCAGCACCCTCTGCTGGCAAGAATTAACTTTAAAAAAACTGGATATGCTGGGCGATTGGTGGCACACGCCATTAATCCCAGCACGCCAGCACCCTCTGCTGGCAAGAATTAACTTTAAAAAAACTGGATATGCTGGGCGATTGGTGGCACACGCCATTAATCCCAGCACTCGGGAGGCAGAGGCAGGCGGATCTCTGTGAGTTCGAGACCAGCCTGGTCTACAGAGCTAGTGCCAGGACAGGCTCCAAAGCCGCAGAGAAACCCTGTCTCGAAAAACCAAAATAAATAAATAAATAAAATAAAATAAAAAAAATAAAAAACTGGATATGATGGTGCCTGCTTTAGTCCCACCACTGGAGAGGCAGAGTCAGACAGAACTGTGGGTTTGAGACCAGCCTGGTCTGTGTAGTTCCATGCCAGCCAGAGCTACACGTGAGACCCAATCTCAAAAAATAAAATTAAAATAAAACTGTGGCATTTTGCTTTGTTTCTGAAAGAGGGTCTCCTGTGGTTGAGGCTGCCCTCAGTCCCTCATGTGCTACAACTGCAGGGACGCCCAGCACACCAGGCTACTCACACTCCGCTCCACACTTTATACCTTGAAAACTAAACTACCAAAAGAGACCAAAAGGAAAATGCTCCTGGTCCCTCTGCTGGCTTCCAAGGACAGCAACCACAAGTGGTGCAGACATGCAGTCAAGTTAAAGTCAGTCCAACAGTGAGCATTTACTTTGTGAGTCAGAGCATCAACACCTAAACACATACATACATGTATGTGTACATATATACACAAATCCCAGAAATTCCAGGCAGGAGTCACTTTATATCTTTCCTTCCTTTTGTTCTTTTTAAATTTTCCTGGACAATGTTTTGCTATGTAACCTAGGATGGCTCAAACTCAGTGTAGTCTAGGCTCACCTCCTGAGGATGTCTGCCTGGTAGGAGTTTTCAAACAGGCATGGAGAACCGTGTTAAGTATTCACTGTTGGACAAATTAAAGGTACCGCAAAGGTGAGGACCGGAGAGGTGGTTCAGCAACTCCAGCTGTGTTTTCAGGACTCAGGCTCGACTCCCAGCACCCACACGGCAGATCACAGGACACCAACCACAAGTGGTGCAGACATACATGCAGGTAAAACACACACACACACACACACACACACACACACACACACACACACACGGCGTGGGAGGAGGGCAGCAGGACGCGTGCTCTGCAGGGCAGTGTCTAGAGCAGCCTTCTTTACTTTCCCACCTGAGTCTTCACCAGCCGGACTTCTGCCCACAGGTCCCTGCACCCTATCACCTAGGTAGGGGGGAAGTTGATCACTTTAGCTTACTAGTCTCAGACCAGCATGGTAAGACACAATTCTTGTCCCCAATCTAATAGTCCAGAAATCCAAGAACTCCAGGCAAATGTGCTACACGCATGGAGACAGCAATCACAGCATTATGAGAGGTGTAAGCGCACCGACAGGAGAAAAGCTACAGAAAGCCATTTCAGGTATATCCTTTAATCATTAGAACTAACAGGTGCTATGGTGTTACTAGGGCATAAACAGTAACACGCACTAAACACATACAAAAGGCAAGAGGTGCTTATGACGGTGGCAGGCGTACTTCTGTAATGGCTCACTTAATCCTCTTACCACTTATCAGTGTTTGGCCTCAACCAGTGCAATCCTTTTGTGTCTCAGTTATCTAATGTGTAAAATGGGAATCATAATTTTATTCGAGTTGTTAGAAGAATTCAATGTGTGTGTGCCCCCACACATAAGTAAACATCAAATCCAGGCGTGGCACATCGTCAGCTTGCAGTCAGAGGTACAGCACTACCAATCCCTGGTAAACGATGTCACCCCTTCAGAGCCGACGTGTAACGGAGGCTTGCCAACGTGCTGGTTGTGCAAACCTGATACCCGAGCTGGTCCTGGAAAGCCATGCAGAGCTGAATCCTAGCATTCCTACAGTGCTACAGATGGGCGTGGGGGGACAGACGGGAGAATCACCCCAAACTTAAAGGTCAAACACCTAGAGTATGGCAGAACAGCAAAAGGAGGCCGCCCTTTGAGTGTAACACACGCACCGCCCATGTGCATCTTCCTCTCCCACCACCAAATAAACAATTACTGAAAAAGCCAGAAAAAACTAGCCTCTCGCTGAAGACAGCACATCCATGGAGAAATCAAGCTGACACCAACCTGGAAGCATCTCTCCGGCTAGCTATCACAGTCCTAGAAGGTGCTATCCACAGTAGCAGGGAAGATAGGCCGACTGGCGTGATCATGGCCTGAGTGTTATAGGAGACCACATTTTCTGACTGGATTTCTGACCTGTTCCACGAGATGAACTGGACCTAGAGCCTGTGGATGGGTAGGCGCAGGCCCTAGGGAGGCCCTACTATTCTGCTGCTAAAGGGACACAGTCGATTTTCTCCTCCCACCACACCTCCTCCAGAGGGCATCTTGCTGGCCCTAGACCATCTGTGCAGTTGATACAGCTGGGGAGACAGAGTGCACAGGACACAGAACAACAACAAAAATATTCCGGTTCTAGGAATTCTACATTTGCTTCCTATATTTTTAAGTTAACTGTGGCATTTCATTGCCTTCCAGTTTCTAACAGAAAACTTTGTTTATGATTTCCCTTACAGCCATTTGCTTACCCAGAAGAGAACAATGAACTCACCTTCATAATCTCTTACGGAATCGTCTGTCCGCACCCCCGCCATATTATACTGGCTGCTCACGGACTGGGAAAGCATTCCTTCTAACCGCTCCAGTGTGGCTTGCCCTTCTGCGGTTAAATGAGACAGTCCTTCTTCATAGGTGTAAAACGTGGGGATGTCCCCCTGCCCTTGTTCTGAACAAACAGAAAGCTGTTAAGCTTTTACACAACAGTGAGAAAAGCAAAAGGGATAATCAATAACACACTTGCTCAAGATGGATAGGCTCCCAGAAAGACTTCCAAAATTTATTATTAGGCCACTGTTTAAAAGGGGTTGAAGAAAAGAAAAACTGTCCCTGTGCCCTCTAGGATGAGAAACATTTAACAGGTAATAACTAGTGAGTCTTCGTGCACAGAGAATGGACTTGTCTATGGTCTGCAAGGAAAAGGGGGTGTTTCTAAAATCAGGGACTCCCTTCTTATTCCCAGGTGGGAATTTTACAAGCGAACACAAAATATTTTGATACTGAAGGGGTTTTTGAATTAACTTATTTCTATTAAAACATATCTGAAATAAAAGAAAAATCTAAAAAACACAAAAAGGACAAAACATAAAACCAAGTTTAAAAAAAAATCTCTAAGAAGTGAGCAGACACTTATGTTTGTGAAGAACGATCCCAGAAAAGCCTGGTCTCAGGCCAGCTATGGATTCCTAAGTAGGAAGATGTCAGATGCCCACACTGACCTACTTTAAGACCAGAGGGGAATGCAAACAGACCAGTTTGTGCCTCAGGCTACAAGCACAGGAGGTAGTGAAAGCATCCTGGTCTGGGAAGGACGGGAAATATTTGTAGACAAAAGAATGGTTGGGGGGAAGATGACGTGGTCCGTAAGTATTTCAAGAGATGTGTTGAACAGAGAAAGGGATCAGCAGGACCATGGAGAAATGCCTGGCTTAGAGCACTAGGGGCTCTTGCAGGGGACTTGGTTCCCAGCACCCGGTTGGCAGTTCAAATCTCCAATTCTAGTTCCAGGGGTTCCAAATCCTTTTCTAGCCTCTGAGGGCACCAAGCACACACGTGGTGCGCACATATAAAAACAATTTTAAAAAGATAATGAAGATTCTCGATGGGCAGAGTGGGCAGCCAACTCAGTCTGCAGTGTGCCCTTGATTGCGGCTTCCCATTTGTTTCTCAGCCACTCCCCAACCGAGTGCCAATGCACCCTTCCCGTTATTTACGACCATCCCACACTGGTTACTTTGTGGAGACAAAGATCTAAAATCTGGTGCCCTTAGCAAACGACAAAGGCACCAGGCCACCAACCGTGAGCGTCCACGTCGTACTCTTCTCCGTCGTAGTCGTCAGAGTCTTCATCTTCCGGGTCTGGATGCAGGGCCTGGCACTCACACATCGCAGTGAACATGGCCTCCACTGCACAAAGACATCACGCCGTTACTGAGGTGTCCTTTCCCAGTGCACCACGGGGTTTTAGAACAAACACCAGTGACAACCAATTTAAAAGCAGACAGAAGGTTTACTAGGGTAACAATATTTATAAAATCTGCAAAATTCAAATAAAAATTGATCACGGAATGCGCACTGCCTATTACAAAGGAGCCTGAGACAACGAACACGTCACAAAGATATTCCTAGGGTCTCTCCAGGGCTGATCAGACTTAATAGAATAGGGCAAGCCAAGTGTGGTGGCACATGACTTCGATCCCAACTCTCAGGAGGCAGAAGCACAGAGATTTCTGTGAGTTTGAGGCCAGCCACATCTACATAGCAAGTTCTGGGACAGCTAGGACTAGAAAGAGAGATCCTGACAAGAAAAAAAGAGAGAGACAGAGAGGGAGGGAGGGAAAGGCCAGAGTTACTGGTCACACTGCTGACTAGGTTGAGGCTCCTGTCACATGACAGGTACTTCCCATCCGTCTCAGCATGCCCACCTCTGGAAGTCTTCCCACAGGTGACACTCAGTGAGCAGCATCCGCCAGTAACACTGACCAGAACCCTCCTTACCAGAGCAGAGCAGGCGCCATGCTGTCGGCAATACCACTATAGCCAGCATTTGTGACACTCTGTACCCACTCCCAGTGCCTATAAGGAGGCCATAGGATGGAGGCAACCATAACAAAGGTGAGAGGGGGGTGTCAATGGGGTGGGGACACGGAGAAGATCAATATTACAGAACACTCACATGCAGACTTATCACTGGGCACAAATCTAAATTCAGTAATGGGTTCAACATCTTCATCACCGTCTTCCTCATCTTCATCAGAGAGAGAGTCTTTTGATTCTTCTATAAGAGGAATACAGATAATCATTTTAGACATTGAAGTTTTTAAGGATTGCCTTATGTGTATCTGCATAAGCTTATGTGCACAGTGTGCACCAGGAGCCAGAAGAGGCCACCAGGATGCCCTGGAGCTGGTGTTAGAAGCATTCTGAGTCACCTGATGTGGTTCCTGGAAACCAGACTCTGGTCCTCTGAAAGAGCAGCGGGAGGTCTTAACTGCTGACCTATCTGTTGATCTAGCTCAAGAATACAAACTTTTAAATATTTATTTGACATTTTAGGACACTGAAGCTAGATTTACTCACAGCAGTGTGTGCTTGAAATATCTGAGGAACAGATGCGCATATGTACATTAAAAAAATTAAGCTGGGTAGCGGTGAACTCGGGAGACAGGAGCAGGTGAACCTCTATAATTTCAAGGTCAGCCTGGTCTAAAAATAGAGTTCCAGGACAGCCAAGGATGTTACACAGGGAAACCCTGTCTCGAAAAAACAATTAATTAACCAATAGGCTAGGAAATTTATTAGTATATCTGAATACTGCAATTCCATTTTTACTGATGTTACTTCAGAGTGGGAGAAGGCTCCAGGGCTGTACTCAGCAGCAGGCACTTGGTAACACACAGAGAACACAGCACTATTTAAGCTAGACGGTTTCAAGTTCACGAAAGCTAACTGACCAACAGATAAATGAACAGTTTGTAGATAAAAACGTTTAATGAGAATTAGCTGAAAATAATAGCTTCGTGGTAGAGGGGTCATTTTGCACAGCAGGTCCTGGGTTTAAGCCCTTCACTGGGAAAATGAACCTACAGTGTTATATATGTATCAACACAGAGACCTTTAAAAAGGACTGGATGAAAGAGCTAGCTGTAGAATATATAATACCATTTAATTAAAATCTTAAACATAAAACCGTTACATTTGCTGGAGGCATACAGACTTTCAGTTAAAGTTAAAAGCATATATAGGAGGGCTAGAGAATCGGCTCAGTGGTTAAGAGCACTCGATACTCTGGCAGAGAACCCAGGCTTGATTGCTGATACCCAACAGCAGTTCACAATGATCTGTACCTCCAGTACCATGAGATCCACCTCCTCCTTCCAGACCTTGACAGGCACCAGGCACACATATGATATACACAGATGCAGGCAAAACACTCACGTACATAAAATTACAATAAACCAAAACGCAGCACGTATAGGAAGCAGATACACCACCTTTACAATATCGTTTAACTTGAGTAAGACAGTAGAGGATGAAATGGGGGTCCACACAAAACACCTGAGGCAGGTAGATCTTTGTGTGTTCAAGACCAACATGATCTACACAGTGGATGCCAGGACACAGAGACCCTGCCCTCCCCAGAGCAGCTTTCAACAGTATTTACTTAAGTTTCCCTTAAAAATGTATAGTAATCAGGGAAAAGAGACAGAATTTACACTGGATACTGAATATTAACAAATTACTCTAGTCAGGTGGTGCACATCTTTGATCACAGCACTCAGGAAGCAGAGGCAGGCAAATCTCTTGAGTTGGAGGCCAGCCTGGTCTACAGAGTGAGTTCCAGGACAGGAAGGACTACACAGAGAAATCCCGCCCTGAAAAACCATAAACAAACAAATATATAACAAACACTCTGCTTTCTCTATGTTTGAACGATTTTATAATGTAAAAAACCAGGTCAATCAAATATTTAAACTGACCCACAAACAGCAAACATGTTTGCTGAGATTAGCAAATTAAGGGCTGGTGAGGTAGATCTGCGTACATCTGACAATACTGAGTCTGACCCACAGAGCCCACTTACAGGAGGAAAGAACCAAACCCACAAAGCTTTCTCTGCCCTCCACATGCACAAACACACACCACACACACAAATATCAGTACAAACTGAGCAGACGTGGTGGAGCATGCTATAGTCCCCGCTGCTCAGGAGGGCGAGGGAAGAAGAGTCAGAGTTAGGTGCCAGTAGTGGCGACTCAGCAGCAGAGGCTTGCCTAGCATGTTCAAAGCCCTGGGCTCAATCCTTAGCTACAGCAAACAAGAAACTTTTACATTTAAAGCAGCATTAAAATAACTTTATCATCTACACCGATGAGGAAAAACTGGAACGACTGTTAACACGGTGAATCCACTTGCAGGGAGTGTCAGCTTTCCATCACCGTGACAACAGGAAGGAGGACAACCTGGTGTGGCTCCTGCTGTCAGAGGCTGATGTAGAGGCTGACCGTGGTCAGCTGGCTGCACTGTTAGGGAGCTGAATCACGGCAGAGTGGGTGAGATGGAGCAGAGGTCTTCCCTCACGGCAGCAGGAAGCAGAGCATAGAAAAGAAGAGAGAGCAGGGGAAGTGAGGGGGAGGGAGAGAGGCGAGGAGAGAGAGAATGCACCCAGCCTACCGACAGTGCTACCCACATCTGAGGCTGCTTCCCCCCACCCCCTTGGTTAAAGGTCTCTGGAAACACCATCACAGATATACAGAAGTGTATGTTACTAATATCTTTGAGTTTTCTCCAACAGTAAGATTGGCAAGGTAAACAAGGGGCATCCACTAATGCGGTAATTACTTAATGTGCTTTCGGGGTAGAATAGTATGCAAACATAGACAAGCAGAAATTAAATCAGAAGCGGCCATTAATACGACCTTTAAGTAACAGATTTCAAAGTCTACTTCCCGTGCTGTTTTCAGTAGCACGTTGTTAAGTATACAAATCTTCGGCTACCAAGCAGACCAATGCACACACTGGAAAATTCTAAATCACTGGGTGGTCACCATCTCCAAACTTTGCTGATGCATTTGTAAAAACACGGTGCAATTACAGTTACAGTTCTATAATGAAGTACTGCATTGAAGAATTATAGTAACACATTCTGGTCTAACATAGTTCAAAGTGCAGAGATGGAACCTAGATTCTAGATCTTTCCAGAAATAGCCACTGCCTGGGCGGGGGGTGTGTGCATATGAGGGGTGTGTGGCATGCTTGCTTGCACACAAGTCTAAGAAAGCCCTAAGTTGAATCTGGGCCTTTGCTCTCTACGTTTTTTCCTTTTGAGATAAGGCCCTGGGCTCACTGATCTGGGGAGAAGGGCTGGTCAGCAGACTTGTGGGATCTGCCTCTGTTCCCCCAGTTCTTATGTGGAGGCTGAAAACCCACACCCAGGTCCCCATGCTTACACAGTAAGCACCGAGCCCACTATTAACAATGGTCACGAACAGAGAGGAATGCAGGGTCTGCTGGTAAGGCCAGGGGTATATTATATGTGAGGCGCTGTGTTGGGCTCCAATCTGATCACTAAGGTTCATCTGTAGCCTGTGGTGCTACTGGGAGTCAGGAGAATTCTTCAAGAGACCACGTGGAAAGTGAGATTTTTTTTTTTTTTAATGAAACTGAGACTCATGAGAAAATGGCTCACCTGGCAAATGAGGCACAGTCTACTTACTGGGGTGCTTTATCCTATATTTAAAAGGATATCCATTATTACTTAACCCCTACCCCTACCTCAGGAGACTTTTGCCAAACAAGTACCTTTGCTCAGTGCCAATGCTGACTCTCTGGGGCATTATATACCAATATTTACTTTGGTGTTTTGGTGGTAAAGCGTGAACTCAGGGCTTCTCATATGCTATACACACATTATACTACTGAGTCACACCCTGACTCCAACACATCCGCATTTGGAACTGACTGACAGCGTTACTTTTAAAGTTTTGCATTTTAAACAACACCTAATTTTCTTACTTACTGCTAGGGCTGGGATCTTGAGTGATCTTAAAGACCCACATATTAAAGGTTTAGTCAGCAGCCTGTGGTGTTAGTGGGCGCTAAATTCATCAGGAGGTGAAGACATGGAGAAACTTAGGTCACTGGAGGCTTATCTTAAAGGGGGAACAGGGACTCCGGGTCTGCTTTCTGGCTGTCAAAATATGAACAAATCTTCTACTTATTACCTTAAAGTCCGCTCAACCATGTGTTCTTGCCATTATACGCTGTGCCAACACAGGTTAAAAGAAACAGGGCCAAATGTGTATTGGCTGAAATCTATGACTCATAAGCCAAAATAAGCCTTCCCCTTATTAAACTGATTATCTAAGTAAGGTCTTTTGTCATAACAAGAGTATGCTGATCGAGTTATAAAAATCACAGCTGCATTTACTTAGTGTTATGGTTGGGCTCTAAAATGTTACGACAGCCATGCTTTGAACTCTTGCTGCCCAGAGGGCAGCACTAGGGCCGGGTCTTTGAAGAGTCTACCCACCCCTGGTTCTGATGTTACTCTGCCTACTTCCTGGTTCTCTGCCAAGTGCACAGCTGCTGCCTCACAGGCCTGCTGCTATGTGTTCTCCAACAAGGAGGACTGAAATACTTCTGAAACTGTGAGCCATAAACAAACAAACACACACCAAACTCCTTCTTTCCCTCTGTTGAGTGAGTCAACTGAGCTTCACACCTCGTTAGGAGATCATGCTACACCCCAACATCGAACAACTTTTACATTCCCTCATTCTTTTTCAAACTTCCTATTTTCATCTATCTTTGAACTCCTTCCAAAAGCAAGAATTTGAAATCTTATAGAGAAAATATTTTTGGATAGCTGATCAGTCAATATCACTTAATAATGCCTGGCTTGCCAGAGTTCTAAAAATCAGTAATTAGTGTTCACAACTAAATACAAATGATAAAATCAGGAACTAAAAGAAACCAATTTGAAGGTTGGTTAGACAAACTAATGGATTGTCTGTTACACAAAATTTCTGAGAAAAGCTACCCATTATCTTTTTTTTAAAAAATATTTATTTATTTATTTATTTATTTATTATGTATACAATATTCTGGCTGTGTGTATGTCTGCAGGCCAGAAGAGGGCACCAGACCTCATTCCAGATGGTTGTGAGCCACCATGTGGTTGCTGGGAATTGAACTCTGGAATTTGGAAGAGCAGGCAATGCTCTTAACCACTGAGCCATCTCTCCAGCCCCCGCTACCCATTATCTTAACAACTTATTATATTTTCAAAAACAGTAAAACTTGGGAACCTTCCAACGTAGGGCTTCTGAACTGCGCCGCTACAGAAATTTGCATAATTTTTGTTGCAGGGAATCTGGCATCTACCAGATGCCAGCAGCACCCCTCCTCCTCCAATTATAATTTCACCAACCAACGGCAGCAAATACAACTCTCCCCACCCGCTCAGTGGTTAAGGGCCTTGTTGCCTGTGGTGGTTTGAATGAGAATGGCCCCATCAGCTCCTCTGTTTAAACACCTGGTCCTCACTGGAGGAAAGAAATAGCTGGGAAGGACTAGGAGGTGTGGCCTTATTGGAGGAGGTGTGTCTTTGGTGATAGGCTCTAAGGTTTCAAAACCTCCTGCCATCTCCAGCAACCACATGGTGGCTCATACCACGTAAAATGAGGTCTGATGCCCTCGAGGAAGAGACCTGGTCAGTCTCCATCAACTTAGACCATGAACCCCATGGGACATGGGCGAGTTCAACAGCAGCACCACACACAGGCCCCATGCAAGCTTCAGTACTCTAAGGACATACACGCATTTTCGTTCATTCTCTGCCTCTACTTGTGGTTTGGGATGTGAGCTCTCGGCTGCTCCTGCTGCCGTGCCTTTGCTCCACTATCGTAGACTCTAGCTCTCTGGCTTTAAGCCCAATTAAACAGTTTTTTTTTCTTTAGTTGCTAGTCATGGGTTTTGGCACAGCAACAGAAAAGTAGCCAATACACTGTTCTAGAAGGTCAGTTCCCGAAATGCATTATTGTTTAGCTTAAAAACTTCCGGTAACTCCAGCTCCAAGGAATCCAATGCCCTCTTCTGGTCTCTGCTGGCACCCACACACATGTAGCACACATTCACATAGACAAACACAGTCTGTGACTCCAATTCTAGGGTATCTTACACCCTCTTCTGGTCTCTGCTGGCATCAGTCACACACACAGCACACAGATACAAATGCAGGCAATAATCTCCACCTGCATATTCATCTTTAAAATAAATGAATAAAACAATTCTATCTTAACTTTCTGGATAGACAAAATTACAGGTTCATATCTCTGAAGTACCTTTAGAAGGAGAAGAAATAAGAAGTTAAAACAAAAAAGTAAAAACATTCATATTAACTGAAGAATTCTAAGGGCAAATACAGAGAAAATAAAAGGCAGATATACACACTAAACCAATACCCATTAAAACAATACAAGTGGTCAAATTACTTTAGGGTGATTAATTTTGTTTACCACAATATTACCCAATGTAAGTCAATGGATTAACTTTTACATTATCATTAAAGGTTGCCTTTTAGACTGGTAAGGCAGCACACCCCGAACGTGTCAGTATCTGTAAGGCTACAGGAGTTCAGGGCTAACCTGAACAACCTGCAAGACGTCATCTCAGAACGAACAAACAAACATACCCCTTAAAATACACTTTGCTATCAGAGGAAGCGCTGGGTTAAGTTCTATCATACATACCTCCAAATCTTGTATTCACCATAACATACAAGTGTTCTCGAGGGTAAGCATTCGGGTCCCTGGAGACCGCATGTAAACTAATGCTGGGGTATTCCAGTGAGAATCCTAGTCCAGAACCATCTAACCAAGACAGGCGGCTGAAAAACAGGGTTTAGGCAGATTAGTTTTAAAAACTGAATCCTAACTTAATATCCCAAAACTTATAAAGGTTCAACCTACATACTTTTATGCATAGAAAGCAATACAAGCTTGTTGACAATATTAGAAATATTCCTTAAAATAAAACTAAACACTAAGAAGAGAGAAAGAAAAACTAGTTACGAGAACTGAATTTTCTTTCACTTTTCTTTTCCTCTAGCTATAAATTCAAAAAGATTTGAGAGGTGATTTTTTCAAGTCATCTCTGTTTATTTTTCCTCTATGTGTACATGCATGTGGATACTGGTGGAGGCCGGGAGAGCGTCAGGACCCCTGGAGCTGGAGTGTGGCGGGGGGAGGGCTGTGAACCCTCCATGTGGGTGTTGGTAATCCAGCTCAGGTCCCCTGAAAGAGCAGCACGTGCTCCTAACAGCTCTCGGCCCTTACCCGCGTCTCTTTTGTGCTATTCTTGCTTAGAATGTCTCCAGCTACCCTCTTTGCTGTGCAGACCTATCTACCTAGTCAAGCCCCAAATAGATCCATGAGACCTCCTTTCTACAAGGACCTCGCCTGTTCCTACTCATCTTGTGCTTGGGAACACAGAAGCACTAGTATGCTAACGAATCATGTTTGTAGTCTGTTACTTCCATCTCTTTATTTAACATGCTTCAAAACTGTTAACACGGCCCTCCGTAGGCGGGCATGCACAGGAACTGGGGATAGATGATGGACGCACAAAACAGACGTGATTACAATCACAACTCAAAAAATTAATTACTACCTTAGTAGACAAGGTAAAAGTTCCCATGTATTACCAGCTCAACGAAAAAGCTAAGGGGGCTGGAGACACGGCTCAGTGGGTGAAGAGCACTTCCAGAAGACCCAGGTTCGATTCCGAGCTCACAATGATCTGTAATCCAGCTGCAGACCTGACACACTCTCCTGGCCTCTGTGTGCACCAGGGATACAAGTGACACACAGACAAACATGCAGGCAAGATACCATGAAAATAAAATAACACCTTAAAAAACAAACGGGAAAAAAAAAAACCCAAAAAGCCACGAAATACTTTCTCCTTAAAAGGGCACAAGTATTTTATCGGTATAAGAAAGGAAACAATGACCAAAGCCACTATGTTGAATTCTGACAGGTAATGCCTAATTTTTCTTGGCAGCCTCTCTTCCACTATGAATTGTACAATCTTAGCAGAAAAGCAGGGAGAAGACCTTGGCAGGGGCAAGATCCCAAAGAAGCCACAAAAACATTTGCAGGGCTGAAAGGAAACAGGGAGTGACTACCAATGAGTACTGGTTTTTTTTTTTTTAATTTTTTTTGGGGGTGGGGGAACAACCACAAAAAATGTTCTAAAATAAGTGCGGGTATGAGCGTACAATAAACCATCAACTTCTATGAATGAAATGAAAAAGTCGTATGCCATGTAAACCATGTCAAAATTGACACTTTAAAAAGGGAATTTTTATACAACTAATATAGTAATAAAATTTTAAAACACAGAAGTTAGAGGGATGGAGACACCCCTCTACAGAACGGCAGAACACATACATATCCTGTATCCTCTCCCTCCCTCCCGGCCTCCCCATTCCCTCTTGTTTCCTGAGCAGGGCTTTGATGTTTAGTTCATGCTGATCTCAATTGCCCAGGTTGGCCATGAACCTTCTATTCCCTGGGAGACAGGGTCTCTCTCTCTCTCCCTCTCTCTAGCCCTCGCTGTCTTAGACCTCACTGAGGTCGCCTGCCTCTGCCTCTGCCTCCAGCGCTGGGATAAGGCCTGCTCCCCCCTGCCCAGCCATAGTCCTGAACTCTAGACCCTCCTCATGCTCTGCCACACTCCAGGTGTGGGGATTACAAGCCTGTGCCCACACCAGCTTCACCTCACTTTCTCTACATCTCTGACCAGCTGACCATGGGTCACAGCTGTGATATGAGCTCCCTGGAGGCTGATGGAGCACACTGCTGCTAAGTGCAAGGCTAACCTGAACCACTTGACAAATTCCAGGCCTCAAAATAAGGTAGTGAGTGTCACACACCTTTAAACCTAGCATTTGGAGGGCAGAGGCAGGCAGATCTTTGTGAGTTCAAAGCCAGCTTGGTCTACATAGCAGGTCAGTCAGGGCTACATAATAAGGGCCCCGTCCAAAATAACAAAAACAAAACAAAGAAAAAACAAGAAAACCCAGACAACTAAACTAAACATCCAGAGCGCCAAGACCTCCTTTAGGCAGGAACAACGACAGCAGAGTGTTCCAAACCATAGTTTAATAAAGGACACTAAAGTCTATGCCTCGAACTCAGCACCACCATGTAAACCATGTCTAACGGTATGGCCCACGTGTATCACATTCTCACTAAGGCGTATGTCAGACTACCGTGGTAAATGCACAACTCTGTAAGCATATTGAGATCTGGGGGGAGGGGTCGGGTTTGAGACAATGCTTCTCTGAATAGCCCTGGCTGTCCTAGAACTCATTCCGTAGACCAGGCCGGCCCATGCAGCTATACTATTTAATGGTATATTTAAAAATTAAAAGCAAGAAAAGATGCCATGTAGCACAAATAATAAAACCCAGAGATATATATTGGGGTTCAACCTGAAGATCAGAAAAGCACAGCAGTCAAGCCACTAGAGAGCTCTCACCCCTATGAAATCTTAGACTGAAGGAGGGAGCTCCTGTCTCATCCCGCCCTATATTCCTCTCTAGTGCTGGGATTAAAGGCCTGCGCCACCACCGCCTGGCCTCTATGGCTAACTAGTGTGGTTGTTCTGTGTTCTGATCTTCAGACAAGCTTCATTTATTAAAATAGAAACGAAGTATCACTACAAGGAGGTTATTGGAAAGAATTCCACACATTAAGCTTACTTGGAAAAAATAAAGAGGGTTAAAGTGATACTAAATAGCAAAGTGTAAAAGTTTGAGGAATTGCCAAGTGATAGCGGGCACCTTTAATCTCAGCACTGGGGGAAGCAGAGGTGGGCAGATCTCTGTGAGTTCAAGGGTAGCCTGGCCTGCAGAGTTTGAGGAATTATTTTATCCCCACTGCTTCCAAAGGAACAGATTTCTTATGTAACTGTGCGCTGCATGTACCTTCCACCCACAGCCATTCTCTTAATGTGGAATGACACACTGCTCACAGGCACCAAGAAACAGCCCCGTCAAACTACGTTCCCTTTCTCACCTCCAAAATCTCCTGACATGACTACAGTGTAGAATGGAGCATTCCAGATTTACCAGTCCAAAATAATTTCAAATATTCAGAGCCATAAACCTTTACTAACTCCACCAGGCGGTGGAAAAGCTGGCATCTACAGCAAATCAGTGCCTAGAACATTATGGCCTTTGGTGTAAAGGCTGAAATCAGTCTCGAACCCCTTAGGACACAACACGCTGTCTCAGTACAGTGCTCCTATGGGCTCTGAGACGCTCACAGAGAAATGGATTTGGCACTTGAAAGAAATACTTGACTTAATTTCTAATTCTGTTTTGTCTCTTCTCACATATTCTAGAAGAAAAGTACTCCAAAACCAAAATTAACTATGATCAGTCATAACAAAAAAAAAAAAAAAAACCTGTCATAAATGCAAGGACTAGAACTCTAAGAGTAGTGAACACAGATTGAAAATGTTTTCTTAAGCTCAGATACTTATGAGTAAGGACAATCTGTGTCTTTTATTTCTGGTAAAGGGCTAAAAACAGCACTGGAAAGTAAAAGAGACCTTGAAGTTGTATAGGTTTAATTGGTTTAAAATTAATTTTGGAATGAGACACAAGAAAACATTGTTTCTAAGTTCAAAGTACCTAATTTTATCTTAAGTACAAATCCCACCCATCTTAAATAACTTATTTTGAGCCACTTGTGCCTTTTTATCTTCCTTGTTGGGTTTAGAACTCAATTTCTTATAAACAATAAGCTGTGGGGTCTGGAGAGATCTGCTCAGGGGCACGCGTGGCTCTTTGCAGAGGACCACAATTTGACTCTCAGGATTCACGTGGTTGCTCACAACTCAAAACTCCAGAGCATCCAATGACCTTTTCTGACCTCAGTGGGCACTGGGCATACATGTAGTGCGCACACATACATGCAGGTGAGGCATTCATACGCACAGATAAAATAAAACTGAAAACAAAACAAACCCCTAGCCTGAAAATGAGCCCAGGAGCCTGCATCTCTACAGACACACGCAAGAAACCACTTCCTAAAAGCCAACCCAACACCATTTCTCTCTGGCTAACGTCCTAAACGCTTCCAAAAGGCCACACACAATACAGCCAACCAAGCTCATGAGCAAGCTCTTAGCCGCTCCAGCTGGGGCCGGGATCTTTCCACGTTCTCCTTCATTTCCTCCCATGGAGAACCACGGGCAGTATTTACATACATGCCACGTGTGCTGTGTAAGATACACACATGTCCCAGCACAAAGAACTTCGTTTCTGCCCTTCCTCCTCAGCATCCCAGTTCTATCAGAACACCGGCTGACACACACACTCACACACTCGCGCACCGTCGACACAGAAGAAGTCAGTTGTCGTAATGTTAGGGGAACTGCCAGTAATTCAATCTCACCACGACTAGGAAATGCCAGGTGAGGAAAAAAAGACAAAAGGGGATCAGACCAAGGGAGGGAGGGACGAGGGCGCCTAGAGATGGGCAAGGCTTCCGGAAATGCAGTGTTTAATTTTTAACTCATATGCATGTGTCTCGTAGTTTGTGGACATTTCCAAAAATGTCTTAGAGAAACATTCAGAGTCTGCCAATAAAACCTTAAAATAATGTCATAAAATGAGATACACCTTCTGAACACGGCAACTGTACGGTTGCTCTTCGTCTTCTCAGGTGCACGCTAAAGTACTGACGTGTGCGGGCAGAAGGCGTGTACAGCTTAAGAAACAGGGCAAACTGTTAGCCACTAATGAGTCTTCAGATAAATGTGTATGAGGGCTGTGCCTGCACGTATGCGCACCACCTGTGTCCCTGCTGCCCAGAGGTCAGAAGAGGGCGGCAGATGTCCTGGAACAGGAGTTAGGGACCATTGTGAGCCACCGTGTGGGTGCTGGGAACCAGAGTCCCCTGCAAGAGCAACAAATGCTCCTAAACCCTGAGCCATCTCTCCAGCCCTCAGGGATCTTTATAAGACGTTCACGTATTAACAACACTTGTGCCTTTTCAGTAAGCGTTAATCTTTCCAATATGCAGAATCATATACAAGCCCCTCCCCCGCCAAGGAATTATAGAAAGATCATCAGGTGTGGTGAGGGAACACACCTTTAGTCCTAGCATTTAGGAGGCAGAGGCAGGAGAATCCCTGTGAGTTTAGGGTCAGCCAGGTCTACACAGAGATCTTGTTTCAAAAAGCAAAAATAAACAAAGCCCCTTTTACATAGTGTGATGGCCATTCTGGTTGTCATCTTGACTTCACCTGGAATTAACTAAATTCCAAAAATGGAGGAGGGCACACCAGTGAGAGAGGGTTTTTTTCTTCTTCTTAATTTGAAGTAGGAAGATCCGCTTCTAATCTGGAACTTGGGGCAGGAAGACGAACACAGATCATTCCAGCATTTACTGAAGACCAGCTGAGAGATCCAGGCTTTTGAACTGAGCAACTTTGTCAGAAGAGCTGGACCACACCCTATAAGTCATCCTATAATAAACCCCCCTTCTCTCTCTCTCTCTCTCTCTCTCTCTCTCTCTCTCCCCTATATATGTTACTAATAAACTGACAGAAATAAGGGGCCAGATGAGCTCTTAAAAGCAGGGGCTGCTCGTTTGGCCCCTTATTTCTGTCAGCAGAGGCTGCGGGAGGCAGAGGCAGGCGGATCTCTGTGAGTTCTAGGCCAGGACAGGCTCCAAAACCACAGAGAAACCCTGTCTCGAAAAACCAAATAAATAAATAAATAAAAATAAAATAAAATAAAAGCAGAGGCTGTCCTCCGTGGACGACAACCGGAATATAGCAAAAAGGTAAACCTGAAGGTCTGGAGGACAAGAAAGGGGGTGGAGAGGTGAGGAGGGGTAGTGTGTGTGTGTGTGTGTGTGTGTGTGTGTGTACGTGCTTATTTAAGGGACATGTCTACCTTACTGTCAGAGTACAACGCGCTGCAGGTAGTCACATCAAAGTAGGATTCCTTCTAGGACCCGCTCATCCAGAATCGGGTTCGGCAGGTTATGACCCCGCCCTCCGTGGGCCTCAAGATGCTTCTTTCCCCCACCCACATCTACAGCAGGAAAAAAAAAAAAAACCCAATGCTCATTAACCAAACGTCCTACACCCTACGCGATCACTCCGAACCCACAGACCTTACGCAGGAAGAACCCCCAGCTCGCGAGACAGCCGGGAGGCTAACGGAGGCTCTCCAAACTGCAAAGTCCAGCCGTGAGCACGCGCCGGGCTCCGGCACACAGGCCGGTACAAGGAACGGGTCGTGACGGAGACAGGCGAGGTCGGCAGCGGGGCTGGCAGCCGGGCCTCCCTCGCCGCCTCCACCCCTGCGGCGTCGCCCGGCGCTGCCCGCAGCCGCCCCGAGGCGGAGCGAGGCCAGCGCCGCGGCCCGGGGACCCTACCTCTCGGCGATGTAGAGCGTGCCGGTGCCCAGCCCCTTTCCGTTCATCACCGCCTCGGTGTCGGGCTGCTGCAGCCGGAGCCCGTCCTCCGACGCGGGAGGCGGGAAGCTTTTGAGGAAGCTCATGGCGGGGCGGGTGGGAGCGCTGCGCCGCACAGCCCGAGGAAGCCGAAGCCCGCGATCCTGGAGCGCGAGCCTGGCGCGCGGGATCTGGACCGGAAGCAGTGGTCGTCCCCGGGAAGGACAACCTCCTCCGCGCCGGTGACCATAGAGACGGGCCGGTCTAGGCGCCCGGGAGGTCCGCCGCGACCTGGCTGGCTTTTGTCACGTGGTACGGATCCCCCGTCTTCTCCCCCCACCCCATCCGGCTCCTCGGAGGTTTGGAAGGAGCTAGTGTCGTCGTCCTGGTTCCATCTCCAGGTCATCGCGGCGAGGCCTGAGAGCTGGCACGGGGCCGAGGAGGACGCCCGGGAGCTGGGACCCACGCCCGCCCGGAGGTCCGCAGACCGGGTGCACGGGTCTCCCGGCTCTCGCCTCCTCAGGTTGCACCTCCAAGCCCCAGACCTCCGTCTCGGTCCCCTCACGGCCCCAGAAGCACAAAGAGGTTACCAGGACAGTCAAAAGACAGAGCCGAAAGGGGTGGTAGCGTTCCATCAGCAACTCTGGGTTCCGGGGCGCTAGGGTCCCCAAAGAGCGAGCGGTGGAGCCTGACGGGCTCAGCGACTCAGCCCTGTGTACCGCACGGCTAAGCACTTTTATCTCCTTTTTGTGTATTGTTTTTTGAGAAAGGGCTTCCCTATGCTGCCCAGGGTGATCTCCGATAGACACATAACAGGCAAGCATCGCCGCACCTGCTCAACTCAGTTTTTTCTTTATGATATGAACAAGTTTTCTATTACTGTCCCCGTTTGACACATGAGACCTGAGGCAAACTCACAAGCTAGAGTTTGGTAAGAAGAGACCGAGAGGACGGATGGAATTCAATCGTCAGCCGATCTCTAAACTCCACTTGTTTTTTTGACCATTACATAATAGCTATGGGGTTAGGGCTGTTTAGGCTGGAGGACATAGCATGTAGGATGTGATAAGTTTTGTGGTTTTTTTTTCCTATTTTTTTCTTCTTGGTATCTTTTTAACGGGAGAGTCGAGAGTCTTTAGTTTGCGAGATTTTTTTTTTTAAGATTTATTCTTATCTTTTAACACAAGTATGTGCGTGTGCAGACGCCCACAGAACCCAGAAGAGGGCATTGGATCTCCTGGAGTTCCAGTTCCAGGCAGTTGTGGCCACTCTGCAGGGGTGCTGTGAACCCCCCTGTGTGGGACACTCTCGCAGGCTGACTTATCTCTCAAGTCCCAAGTGTTAAGATTTTAAATTTGGTTAGTTTGTTGGTGGTGAGACGAGGAGAGAGACACCACAGGACATGAACAAGGTGTTGCCCTGGTTTGGATGAGAACGTGGCTTGTAAGGGTGGGGATGAGAGTCCAGGGCTCTCTGAAGGTTAAAACCCTTTGGATATAGATTGAGAAAAAGGGTTTGTGAAGATGCACCCAAGAAGAGAGATGAAGTATCATTTCTAAATTTCCAATTTCAAAAGTTGAGTAGGTGTAGGCTTATATCTCGAAGTCGGAGAATTCAGAAAGAGGATTTCAGAATGGGTTCCGAGGGTAGCAGACGGAAGGAATTCAGGTAGAGCACTAGCCTAGCATTCAAGCCCCAATCCTGGAAGAAAAGAAAAACCATATGAATCTAATTTGAGAAACAATTAATCTGAGATTTTTCCTAAGACGTTTATTGATGAAACCAATGCTTTGCTCAGAAATGGAATCCCCCTGTATGACAGAAGTGGCTAAAGCCACTATAGTGATTTCTTGTCAACTTGCCTTACTCATTTTTACATAGTGATAGCCCAATGGCAAAACGTTTCGTTCAAGATGACTGAAGAGATCACGGGATCTCAGCCCGACAGGGGACCCTGCAAGCGCTCGCTATAGCGCCAGGCAGAGGAGGTGTTTCATCAGAGGGGTCAAACAGATCAGCATCACCTACTGAAAACGGAAGGCTCGTAGGTTTTGCTCCTCCTATACTGTGTAGCCCAGGCTAGCCTTCACCTTGTGGTCCCCTGAGTGCTGTTGATGCAAAACCACTATGACCTGGTAATTATTCCTGTTCTTTTATTCAGACTCCAGAATTTTGTTGTTGTTTTTGTTTTTCAAGACAGGGTTTCTCTGTCACTTTGGAGCCTATCCTCCCAAGTGCTGGGATTAAAGGCATGAGCCACCACCACCTGGCTCAGACTCCAGTATTTTAATGTAAACCTCACCTGAAAACAATTGACAGGCCTATACAGATGACAGGGTTATATAAGGCCCTGCCTCTTGGTAAGAGAATTAAGTTTACAAACCCATTGTTACGAGGTAAGAATTACTGTTAGATTCCAGTCATATGTCCTAATGAAGTTTTATCATCAAGTTGAATAAAATGTTTTGTTTGGAGAGGAGAGGAGCAAGTCGTCTTCTGTCGGTTGTATCTAACAGTTGTTTCTGACGATGGAATTCACTTGTCTCCACAAAGCCTGTGGGTTGCTTGGAATTTCTCTCAGAAACTAGTTTTACTTTTTGTAAGAACTTCTAAATACAGTTTAAACACTGAAAATCAAGCAAAAACATTAGAAGACATTAAATGGCAACATACCCATTTTCAACTTGAAGGAAGAATACTGCATAGGGATACGCAGAAGAGTTGAAACCAGAGTCAGAGGGAGTGGAGACGTGGAAGACCCAAAGGCAATAGGAAAGATACCAGGTAAAGGGACACACAGTCTTCGTGGAGATTCTGGTTAAGTGGACAAAACGGGGTGGCCTATACTGTGACCATGTACTGTAGGGTCTAGCCAGCTTCTCCCATGGGATATGACCGTAGGCACTAGTGTTGTGTGCATAGGTCACATCCTTTAGTGCTTTTCCTCTCTGATTGTCAATTAGACCTTCAGTAATCAAAGAATCAAAATTACATAAGCATTTACCTCACCCATAAGGGTCCTAACAGGAAACACTTAATTTCATTAAAATCATTTTATTATAATTCCACTTCTACTAAATGATCACCATTTAGTGAATAAAATCTTAGTTTCAAAAAGAAACCATCCTCGCCAGGCGGTGGTGGCGCACACCTTTAATCCCAACACTTGAGAGGCAGAGACAGGCGGATCTCTGTGAGTTCTAGGCCAGCCTGGTCTACAGACCAAGTTCCAGAACAGGCATCAAAGCTACACAGAGAAACCTTGTCACGAAAACACAGAAAGAATAAAAAAAAAAAAAAAAAAGAGAGAAGCCGGGCGGTGGTGGCGCATGCCTTTAATCCCTACACTTGAGAGGCAGAGGCAAGCGGATCTCTGTGAGTTCTAGGCCAGCCTGGTCTACAGACCAAGTTCCAGAACAGGCATCAAAGCTACACAGAGAAACCTTGTCTCGAAAACACAGAAAGAATAAAAAAATAAGGAAAAAAGGAAAGCATCCTCTGGTATCTTAATCTAAAATAACAGTTAACAGCTATGTTCTAGCCCGATGCTCAGCTAAGACTCTGAATTGTTAGGGCTGTCGTTGGGAGAGACGGCTCGGCAGTTAAGAGCGCTGGCTGCTCTTCCAGAGGAGCCAGGTTCAATTCCCAGGACCTCCGTGGTGGTTCACAACTGTTCAGTTTAGGGGATCTAATGCCTTCTTCTGACTTCCAAAGGCACCATGAAGGTACATGCAGACAAAGCACCCACACACATAAAATAAAAACATTAAAACAACAGAACCGTTTGGGCCACTTCTTAGCTGATTTGTTTAAAACTCTCAAAGTGTAAATATAACTGACCATTTTCTTTCCAGTTAGTGAAACCCTGATTCGCATTTTTACCTCAATTTTAATCCGTAGTTTACGGTCAGATTTTTAAAAAATATTTATTTATTTATTTATTATGTATACAATATTCTGTCTGTGCGTATGCCTGCTGGCCAGAAGAGGGCACCAGACCCCATTACAGATGGTTGTGAGCCACCATGTGGTTGCTGGGAATTGAACTCAGGACCTTTGGAAGAGCAGGCAATGCTCTTAACCTCTGAGCCATCTCTCCAGCCCTAGGGTCAGAATTTTGAGTACTGATAAATTCTGCTAGTTTGCTGGCTAAAACAAAACAAAACTTCAGGTATTTTAAGAGAAGAAAAACATCAGAATTTAGATGAGACACACACACACCCTGCACCCCAGCCAGGAAAGGAACCGGAATCCTTTGCCCTGTGCTGCTGACTTCTAGGGCAGCTGCATCCCAAGGACGGCAGAACAAAGCCCTGGCCTCTGGGATGTGTCTGTCAACACTCCAGAGACTAAGTGACAGAAACCGTGGGTGGTGCTGTCCCTATTTATATACAGCCGGAAAAACAGTTTTGAGAGTTGATCTAGCTTCAGATTGGCTTTCTAGATTACAGATACTAGTCTATTCCTGGGAGATATGGGCCATCTTAACCCTTTATGAGCCAGTTATTGAAAAGTCTGAGCTTCCTAGAATGCCACAAAATTTAACATAAACTAAGTTTCAAACACAATGCTAAGTACATCAACTTATTTAAACTTTTTATTATGACAATTGACATATATTAAGTAAAAGAAATGACAAGTATTATAATAAAGCATTTTTTTTTTTAAAAAAAAAAGTTACAGTTAGGCCAATAGCTGTAAAATGGCTTAGGCCTGGCTTAGTACACTGAGAATTTCGATCAGACTGTAAGGAGACATTCAACATTTCATTAACAAAAATATTGGCCCCAGCCACAACATATTTTGGTTCTCACGTTGAATACGCACTGCGGTTCTAGCGCTCCTGAAGCTCTGAGCTCTCAGGGTCTGCCGCACCTCAGACACAGGTTTTCCTAGATATCAGAATCGTGTTTCCAGTTTTCAGATTCCCGCCCTTGATTCACACTGCAGGAGTGTGGGAATGGCTCCGTTCTGCTCTGGCTAACGGCACGTTCCCGAGTACACCAGGAGTTGGTCTCCTACCAATCTTGGAGCTTCTGCCTCAGCTCTCTTGGGAAAAAGGCATTTTGAGAACCGCTCCAATTATTTTTATTTTATGCATAGGGAAAATATTTTATGAAAGCACATCTGAAAATCCAAGACACGTTCTGATTGGATGCTTCCTGGAACTTAGTTACTACTTTATAAAATAAAGCAAGATTCAAAAGTAAGACAATTTACAAACTCTTATCTCGAATGTGTACTCTTCACATTGAATTTCATAGTCCCTAAGTTTCCAAATGGGTGAAGAGAGCAAAGAAAATTATTTCCCAAATTAGTTGACAACAGGTGAAGGTTACTTAGAAATCATGACACATTGAGATGGGTTTAATTCCTTATAGGAATGGTTATGGGCCAGGCAGTGCTGGCACACACCTATATTTAATCCCAGCACTCGGGAAGCAGAGGCAGGCGGATCTCTGCGAGTTTGAGGTCAGCCTGGTCTACAGAGTCCAGGACAGAGTTCAAAGCTACAGAGAAACCCTGTCTTGAAAACAAACAAGAGTTAATGCTCTACAGGTAGTAAATTAGAATGGTAAGAGGTGTGGCGGCAGCGTGGTGGAACGTGCCATGACGATTGCCAAAGGAAGTTAAGAGACCAAAATTACCAAATAAGGGGGACTGAAATACTGAACGTGGTGTCCCTTCCTGCCAAGTCTCAGCAAGTTGGCTAAGTCTACAGAATGGTGAAACAGTTCAAGTTTCTCCTTCTTTCCTAGCCCTGCCCCCAGTCCCACCTCCATCTCAACGTAGTCCACCCCTTAAAGTGCACATGGAACCCCATGGGAGTTTTAGGCAAGGAACCCACACACTACGATCAAGAACAAAACACACCAACGCCAACAATACCCTACACAAGCAGCACGAAGCCATGCACGGAAAGAATGCCGCTGATTGCCTGATTTGGGGTGTTGCAGTGTACAGATCCTGCAGATCCACTCACATTAATGTAAACTGTGTGTGTTTGTGCGTACACAGGGGTGGCCAGGGTATAGTCATGCAGTGGGATGGAGGCTTTGGAAGGTTTTACTCTCTTTTCAAGGGTTGTCCATACAGCAGTGCAGGACTGACATGCACCAACTCTGCTAAAGGGTAACAGAACGAAAAAGACCACGGCACAGGTGTTAAACAATTTGAGGTTTAATTACATAATGTTCCTGTAGATGTTCTAGCATAAACACAACTGTAAAAATCTACATCCTATTTTAGGGTATTTCCCACCTCCTGTCCCTTAAAAGCTGTACAGTTATAAAAAAATGTGACTCTCAAGCAAAATAAACTTTTTCTTCTTTTTTTGCAACGTACAAAATAAGTTAAATGATTTAGAAGATCTCGAGCATTAAGTCCCACAATGACTGTGTTCTGGCCGTCCACAAACACAACATGCAGCCCCCTGGCCTAAGACCAGGACGCAATAAATACACATCAACAAACCCCAAACACTTAAGTCAGACTCCTGAAACTGATGAAAGTCAAGAAAATAGAGTTAAACCAGCACGTTCTTAATGTAAATCATCCAGTGGCAAAAAGAACAAGGCAGGCTATTCAGTCCTCTGCACGTTTTCTAGCTTGTACCAGTTTGGCAGAAAAAGAAAACAAACCCACAAATATAGTTCCTTATTGTTTTTCCTCATTCAAAATGTCTAGAACTTAGTAAATCCCCATTCCTCCGGGGTATGGAAAGAACATAATTTGGTATGTTCTTTCGCATACATTGTGTATAGGACAGACATCTAAAACAGCAAGATAAAAACACTTTGAACTGAAGAGCGCAGCGAATGTTCCAGAACAGGTCTCCCCAGCAAAGTGGCACACATGCGAAACGGGGCAGGGAGGTGTGGGCATGGCCTGAGGGGCGGAAATGCCAGGGGAACCGTTCTAAGCGACACGTGAGAGGGTTGGTGTGAGCAGCAGGTGCTTCCGGACCAGGTCCGCCTTATCTTGGCTTATGACGGTTACATGGGGACAGGTTATCCTCAGCGATATGCAGCCAGGTACCTAGCAAACGTTGGCACTCAAAGGTGTTAACTCATTTAAGTTGGATTGAAATATGTTGAAAATTAAGTGGAGACATAACAAAGTTTAAAAACCGAACCTGGGTGGTGGTGGCGCACGCCTTTAATCCCAGCACTCAGGAGGCAGAAGCAGGTGGATCTCTGTGAGTCAGAGGTCAGCCTGGTCAACAGAGTGAGTTCCAGGACAACCAGGGCTACACAGAGAAACCCTGTCTCAAAAAACCAAAAAATAAAAATAAAATAAAACAAAAGCCACTGAAAGCAAATGCCTCTTCCTTCAGGATCGGGGACAAACAGTGAGAACATGCACCGGCAGTTAGCTTGCCACCTCCACGGTTTACATCGGGAATGGAGGATGAAACAGGAATGGATCTATTCTGAGAGTTCAATAATGGACCATATGAACACAGACAAGGACTATGTAGATTACAGCACACACGTGGTCTTGGCATTCTCTGACTCTCATGAGAACCAGAAATATATTCTGAGAATGCCAAACCAACAAGAAAAACTATTTCTCTAAACTTTCTATAACTGAATCATATTCATAATTTTGTCACAACTATTTACCTTATATATTTTATAAGTAAGTTCATGATGAGTTCAGTATTCTAGTAGTCATCCAGGAAGTTGTGTGTATACACATTTCCCCTTAAGAAAACTCTTGGTTTGAACACCTGTTCTAAAGCGGGCACACTATCCTGAACAGAGACCAGCGGCTTGGCTGGCAGCGGGCCGTGGAGTCACAGCATTATCTGAATGTTAAGATTTATTTTGTCTCCGGAGAGAACAGTTAGCAGTGGCTAGCACCTCTGCCTACAAATGAAGCTGACAGGAACTCCATCCTTCCCACTCAAAATTACCAGCACATTCTCCATCCTTCCCACTCTCAAACAAGTGTCTACGTTTTCCTTAGTATATGCACTCTGCCTAAATGTCTGTGATATAGGATAGGCCGTAGCCACTAGAAAGTGAAAAGAGAATAACATTGTTAGCAATCTTCCCCCCACCCCAACAATGCCATCCATTAGTATCTGAAGTTCTTGGTTCTTTGGCAGATCACTTTTTAAAAAATAAGTTACCAGTAAACATGAATTCATTCTTAATGAAACTCTTCTTTATCCTCTGAATCTGCAACCTTGACAAGCTGGACAATGATGCCAAGGAAGCCTCACTGTGTTATGTGTTCTGTTGGAAACATCACTTTGCAGTAACAATAAACACCAACTTGCCATCACACCAGTACAGTCTGAGTCCCTTTCCTACGCTGTTTCAAATCTGGCGAGTCTTCAAACTTTATGGCAAAGTAAACCCTCTGAATACTACTGTATCTTCCCATGACGCCTATGCTGTAGACTAAGAGTCTGAGACAAACTTAATGCTAATATTTCAAAAGGTACCAGGGAGTGATTGGTGTTACTAAAGGGGACATTCTACAGATCAGTTGAGAACCTGCACCTATCAAGGATTGAAGATAGTGACCTGACTTCCTTAAGACCCGACTTACTTACTGCTTGCCTTTCCATCCTCCAATTCTCAATGGCTATACTGGGATTTTTTGACACACATTTATTTTAACAGCAGCAACAGAAACCTCACTGGGAGCATCTTCCAAGTGAGTATTTCTGAGAGATAACAGACTCTGAGGGACAGAGTCTTAAACACTAAACACGCAGGAGTTCTACCCAGCACGCATGAGGACCTGGATTCGATCTCCAACATGAATACAAACAATAAAAAAGTCAAGCAGCAGAACTCTCTGGATACTGAGAATTACTATGGATTAGCTGCCCGGATTACTACTGATAGCCAGTTGGTTAGTGAGAATGCAAGTTTAGAAGGGAGACACTCAAGTTTAGTAAGGATCAGGTAGCACACAGTGGTTCTGAACCCGCCAATGGGACATTTGCTAAGCGGGAAACTCAGTCTTTACTGTGAAAATCACCGTGGGTTTTCCACGACAGAAGTTACTTCACATTCCGCTCCTGCTGCATTAGCTACTCGTCTGTGGCTTCGAATCGTCTGTACAAATGGTGAGAATTGATAGGTGGATGCAAGAGCTGGCATGTGCAGAGCTGGAAACAGGCACAGGGAGAGCTGCTACACCAGGGTGGCTCTCTCTGGTGGCAGGGCTGAGACCTGAGACTGGGGGAAAGGGGCCACTTACCATGCTCAACTAGGAGTTCTTCTGTCTGTTCTAGACAGTTAAGGGTTTACTTGTCTGGTTTTCAAACAACAGCTAAAAGCGAGTGTGGCTCCCTCCGGTCCTTTACTTCCTGCGAATGTCAGCCCACCCGTCCTCCCAGCACAAAACTGTTGCACGGTAAAAAGAACCACAGCTGGTCCTGTAGCAGCAGCTGCATTCTTGGGTTTTCTTTAAGCTGCTTTCATTGTTTCATTGTTACGCAAATACAAGTACATCACTAGAATCAAAGCAAAAATATTATCGGTCAAGTTCTCCGGAACTAAAGTGAAACAGAAATCCAGTAACGGAAAAAATAAAATCAACACTAAACTTTAAAGGCCAAGATTTAAGGGCGGTATCTGTCGAGGAACAGAAAGTAGGAACACAAAGTTTCCAGAGAGGTCTTTATGATGCAAGTCTAATGGCAGCTCTTAGTGATGAAAAAAGAAGTGGTCTACTGTACACTGGCTATTACATACAATGCTTAATCGGAAAGAAGAATGACGTTCCCTGGGCCAGCAGCAGATACGGTCCGTCTATTGCCGGCAACATTCAACACTGGAACAGAGAACCTGGATCCTGGGCAAAGGCACACACCGAAGCAATGCTGAAGGCTTCGGCCGTGCCAGGCAGGAAGAATCACAAATGTTACAGCTATATGGGCTCAGGGCTGTGCCCGAAACTAAGATCAGGTTCCCATTTTAGTGCCAGCCATGACCCGTTAGCTCATCAGAAACCGCCGATTCCTGAAGCAAAGGGCGAGTCCTTAGAGTGTGGGGAGGTTTGAACGGAAGCAAACCAGAGGCTCGCAGTTCTGTTGGTTGTGTGACTATCAATGGATTTTAATAGACGTACAGAATGGCCAAATGCCAGAACTACATTCAAGTCCTGCTAGTGTATCCAGGCAGACAGAAAATTCCAACACACACACACACACACACACACACACACACACACACACACACACTACATGCATAAACTCAAAACTAAAAACCTCCCAAAGGAACTGCTTTGTTTGTAGACTTCAATTTGAAGTAGATACTAAAGGGTAAGAACAGACCAGTGAGTTCACCTGAAAATCCCTTCTGGGTCTTCAGATGTGCTAACAGACCACTGTCAGCTTAGCATCTCACATAGGCTAGGTTTAGATGATCATATTCAAATCACATCTCAGCTGGTTAACACCACATGGCTGGGAGAGCTAACGCAACTACAGTGTACCCGCACGGCAGGAAAGCCCTCACTCTGCGCCAGCTCCCCATCCGACACGGTGCACACGAGCTATTACATACTCGCTGCTAGCATGATCTGGTTGCCGTTGCATCGTTATACCATTTCCTATACAGATGCTTTCCAGATGATTTTGTGTGTCTGATTTTCTTTTAAACAAGAAACTCTACTGTAACAGAAACTTAGGGTAAAGTGTTGTTAGAATGTACTTCCATGGTCTCTTCTTTATTAATGCGTGGTAACTCCAAGAGCAAACAAACTGATTTCACGAAGGCTACTACTAAGTGACGTATGTACGATGTTGTATCTACAATTCTCAAACTGCAACAGTAGACTGACCTTTAAACAGTTTGTTAATCACCATCTATGCCATGAGTGTTAAATATAATATATATTTAATATGAAAAGCTAGAGCACAGGTGCTTCTCCCGCCCTAAGTTCTGCTTTGGGCCCTCACAGATTCGGAATGCATTCGTATCCACACTTTTCACAAAGTCAGGAGAGCTCAGGAAATATAAAGTCAAAAATATACAAATCTTTGTTGTTATTATAATAAGATTTTTTTTCCCCATGAATGAAATTACCAAGGACCATGAACTTGGAAAAAGAAAATCAAAAGGAATTTACAGCAATTATTAATCTTCAAAGTTCAAAACTGGTCACTTCACAGAAAGACTTCAGGATTTGTTGAAATTTCTCTTGTAAAAAGTCGTTCTGTAGTAGCGTTTTCTAGGAAAATTAAACAGCTTTTACTAACTGGCCCGCTGGTGTGAGAGCTACCGTGGAATAAATTAGCACAGAAATGGAAAGAAGTCTTATAGCTGTTCACTGTTACAGACATAATCAACAAGGTCAGTCACTCGCAAAAGCTCATCTTCGTCCTCCTCTGGGGCCCCCACCTCCTGTCCACCACTTGTCCCATTGGGGGCTAGATTTGCACTGGCCGTGCCGCTGTCCTTGGGGGTCTGGGACTTTTCAGTTGGCTTGCTCATCAAGTTCTCAATGGCTTTGCCCGGGCTCTGTCCGTTGGTGGAAGGCAAGTCCACTAGGCTGTAGTCCAATGGGCTCCCTACTTTGCCCACGTTCTCAAAGTCCTCTTCCTCGTCACTCTCTATCCGATAGGGCTTCTTGCTGCTCTCCTGCTCTGAGGGCAGGGCCCTGGGCTGGCTGTCATGGGGAGGCTGCTCTGCATCTCCATGAGCATTGTCACAGCTCTCCTCGTCCGTCTCAATGCGGTGGAGCCGCTTGCGGGATGGTTTGCTTTCCTCTTCATCATCCTCATCTGCGTCTGAGTACTCATCTGTGCTTCGGCCCCGTTTCCGAACAGATCGCTTAGACGCTTTCGTGACCTCATCATCTTCAGAGTTCTTGGTCATATAGCTCTCTAGAATAAACAATATTTAAGCTGTTGACACAATTAACCATAAACACGCTTAAGCATGCCTATCTTTCCCACCATGCTCTGCAATAAACGGACTGATAGATATCCAACTCCCACCGCCAACTGCAACAATGCTCAATAAGATCTACTGTGGCCGGGCGGTGGTGGCACAAATGCCTTTAATCCCAGCACTCGAGAGGCAGAGGCAGGTGGTGGATCTATGGTCTACAGCGTGAGTTCCAGGACAGATCCAGAGCCACAGAGAAACCCTGTCTCCAAAGGATCTACTGTTTATTGACTTCTCTGGGGGAGCGGAAGAAGAGTTAGGCGAGGGTAAACTGAAACCGAGAAAGTCCTGTCTTCCTCACCGAGGGCCGGGTAAACGTGTGAGGAGGGAGGATGCGCACCTGTGATCCCCATCTCGGGAAGAAGAGGGGGATGATAGACGCAAGGGCATCCAGGTTATATGAAACCCTTCTCAAAACACCAAAAACCAAAGCAAATTATCAGGCATCACTGTACACCAAACCACTTTGAAGACACTAAACTCTGGTATTGAGGGCCTTTAGGATCCAGCCCCAAGCCCACTTCAGGGTTCAGATGGCTGCTACAACCGGAAGGAACTTCTTTGTTAGGGAACTGTGAGTGGACACACTGTCTCACTCACGTCGGGTTCCAACACTTCTCTTTATTCTTCTGCCTCTGTTCTAATTCTCCTCACCTACTCTAATTCCTCCTAACTTCTCCTCTAGACTCCAAACTTTCCTCCCACAGGGTGCTTAGAGCGGTAATAAAAATTACAAGAGTCATTGGTCAAAAGCACATTTCTTTTTTTTTTTTTTTGGTTTTTCAAGACAGGGTTTCTCTGTGGCTTTGGAGCCTGTCCTGGAACTAGCTCTTGTAGACCAGGCTGGTCTCGAACTCACAGAGATCCGCCTGCCTCTGCCTCCCGAGTGCTGGGATTAAAGACGTGCGCCACCACCACCCGGCTTCAAAAGCACATTTCTAAGGTGAGCGACTAAGGAGTCAAGCTATTTACCAGGGTTTCAAGGTTTCAGGACTAGGACTGGACCGGGGGTAAGGGGGGCACGGTGCCTAGTGACAAACTTTGAGACATAAATCAGTTGTTAGCACACTTGGCATGCTTTCCTTAGGGTGCTTTGTGTAGCAACCTCGGTAGACATCTGGGACTCTGACTTTACTCTGAGGTGGAAGTGAGCTAATTGTACAGTTAGCCCGAGTAAAAGGAACAAAACAGGCTTTTAAGTGTCTACAGCCCTCATGGGACAAACAGATTAAGTTATTGTAGCATGTTCTAGTATATATTCTATCTACCAAAACTGATTGCTAAATGAAAAGTCATCTTCCTGACCATCCACAGACATATGTGCCCGTAAGACTGAGATGTAATCATGAGATTACATGCACATCACATGACATTACACACGACAGGACAGGTACTGGGGGACCAAGCTGCCTTAGAAAATGCGAGCCACAGTTTCCAGAGTCCATGGTCCTGCAGGATCAACCTCCATCAGCGTCACTGCTCTGGTGGGTCGACATCTGAATTATCAATCGCCGTATGTTGTATATTTACACGGCCTCTGGCATTCTGGGAGACTGAATGTCTTACTGTGGGCTGTGCTTGCCTTGTGAGTCTTCTCACCCAGTCTCGTCCCTACACACACCGACGAGCTGAGGAGGCTCTTGATTTAGGCAACTGCTGAATTACAGATTAGTCAAATGCCTCTTCAACACGTATGCTTAGATATCTAAAACGGCCTCTTCAGTTCAATGCAAACAAAGGAACTCCCAAGGCCTTACGGCAGTTTTGTTCTTAAAGCTGCTTAGTTCTTGATTTCTTTGAGTCCACCATCGAAACCTATCCTTGGAAAGCTGGAAGAGTGGCCCAGCAATCAAGATCTCTTGCTGTTCTTGCTGAGCATCCGGGGTTTAGTTCCCAGCTCTAACTGACAACCACATGTAATTCCAGTTCCAGGGCATCTGACCCCATTTGGTGTCCACAGGCACGAGGCATGTATTTAGTATATATACGCATATACACACACACAACAGGCACAAACACACAAAATAACGAAGTCAATCTTAAAAAACAGAACTATCCATAATTTGATAACTTTTCCTCTTACAGCTGTGGACCTAGCTCCACCCCAGCATCATCTCATCCCTGGACCATAATTCCCCAAGCTACTGCCTTGTTCATCTTCTTCAATTTACTGATACTCTACCAACTTAGAACCCACATTGAGATTGTATGACTCCACTGCTCAAAAAGTTCAAAATACTTCCCATCTCACACATAATATATCCCTAATCCATACAATGGTCTATTCACGCAATATAGCAGATACTAGTCATGTGGCTCCTTTAAATTAATTAAAATTAAATAAAGGCCAGGTGGTGATGCACGCCTTGAATCCCAGCACTCAGGAGGCAGAGGCAGGTGGGTCTCTGGAGTTCC
The DNA here is from genome assembly GCF_000317375.1 of Microtus ochrogaster. Classification (NCBI taxonomy): domain Eukaryota; kingdom Metazoa; phylum Chordata; class Mammalia; order Rodentia; family Cricetidae; genus Microtus; species Microtus ochrogaster. The sequence goes on from NC_022023.1 coordinate 2,480,263, forward strand.
AGGCCAGCCTGGTCTACAGAGTGAGTTCAGGACACCTAGGGCTACACGGTGGCGAAACCCTCCCGCTCACCTTCACTCTCTGAGCTGGAGAGCCTGCGCTTGTGGACGCGCCTGATTTCTTTACCCCGTCGTATACTTTTCTGGGAACCGTCACTTTCTGAATCTTCTTTGTAGTTAATCTGTCTTTTCTGGTTCCTTCTTGATCGTCTTCGCCGGGTTTCTACAAAATCATCACTAAAGTCATCGCTAAAGTCACTTTCTGTTTAGAGCGGAGAAAAAGAAGGGGAACAAAGAAGAACAACATTTAAATCCACTGGTAGTTTAACAGGTGCAGGCTATAAAATCATAAAGTTAATTGAGCTCAGTTGTAAATCTTTTTGTTGAATAAGTTTTATAAATTTTATTTCCTTTTCAATAAAAATTAATTTATCAAATATCACAAATGTACACTTGTGGATTTTCTCAGCCCAGGCTGGCCTCGAACTTCTGCTCCTCTTGGCACCACTTTCTGGGAACAGGGATTACAGGTGCACACCACCATAGCTCCGTCCCCAGCAGTGAGAAAGAGGAAAGCTGTAAACTCCTATTCTGTAACACTCCACATCGCACTCCGCTGACAACAACCAGTGAGTCAGAGTGCAGAGAGTAAGCTGGCATGCCTAGCCACAGCGGGACGTCTCCATGACACCCACCTCCTTACAAGGCTCAGAGACCATCACAGCAGAGGGATGGGAAGACGGCAGGGGATGAGAGCCACACTGGTCTCTGGACAGGAAAAGGACAGTGCACTTAAACTCAGAGCTAGGGATCTCTGCACACTATCAAGGCTAAACATTCGAGCATGCAGGAGGAAAGCGCTCACAAGCTGAAGGACTCAAGAGGGACTGATGGCTTCTGGGGGAAACAGAATCACATCTGTGGTAAGGTGTGGCCCCAGACAGTCATGTTCCAATGGATGGTCTGAAACTCACAAGTTCACGAGCAACACAGATTGGATTTGGTAGACTTAAAAAATAAATAAAAGAAAAAGGCATACCGCCGGGCGGTGGTGGCGCACGCCTGTAATCCCAGCACTCGGGAGGCAGAGGCAGGTGGATCTCTGTGAGTTCGAGACCAGCCTGGTCTACAAGAGCTAGTTCCAGGACAGGCTCCAAAGCCACAGAGAAACCCTGTCTCGAAAAACCAAAAAAAAAAAAAAAAAAAAGGCATACCATATGGTTGGAAGAGGGGAGAGGGTGGGTCTGGGGGGAGCTGGGGAAAAGTGAAAGAGTTAATATAATCAAAGTTATATCATTAACTTTTATGTTTGTATTATGAAATTCTCAAAGGGAAAAAAATATTCAAAAATGTAATGGTTTAATCACAGCAAACATGTTTTTTAATATTTCTCTATTATTATTCCTCAGTTTGTAATTACCAAATTAGTTTTTGGATTGCATTGTTAGAATGTTTTGATTTTTAAAAATGCTGACTGAATTCTAAATTGAGTTTTATAACAAAAATATTTAAATGACTTTTGGAGTGAATTAGAATAGAACTTCCAGTAAACCAGCTCAAAGACACTTCCTCCCGCTTGTATTGAGAGGCAGCACTCTCGGCTGGCAGGGAAGATGTCTCTGATGCGCAGCATCAACCGGATCGAGACAGACTTTCCTCACATAAAGCTAAGCACATCTGTTATCAACAGCACGCAAAATTAGGTTTCCAAAATAACTTTTATTAAACTTTCCCCCATTTATTTATTCTCTCTCTGTGTCTCTGTCTCTCCCTGTTCGTGCGTACACGCGGAAGTCGGAGGACAGCATAAGGGAATTGGCTCTTTCCTTCTGCCATAAGGGTCCTGGAGATCAAACACAAAGCTGTCAGGCTCAGGAAAATGTACCTGACACTCAATGAACAATGTTTTTGGTCAGAGTTTTTTTTTTTTTTTTTTTAATTGTTTAACAACAGGGTCTCACTATGTACCCCTGGCTGGCCTGAAACTCGTTATACAGACCAGGCTGGCCCTGAATGTACAATGATCTGCCTGCCTTGACCTCCTGAGAACTGGGATTATAGGCATGGTTCACCAAGTCCAAACCAAAAGAATCTTTGAAAATACATTTTTTAGTTTTGTTTTGTTTTTCAAGACAGGGTTTAGCTGTATAGTGCTGGCTGTCCTGGAACTTGCTCTGTAAACCAGGCTAGCCTCAAACTCAGTGATCTGCCTGCCTCTGCGTCCTGAGTTCTGGGATTAAAGATGTGCACCACAACCACCTGGTTTAAAAATATATTTATTGGGACTGGAGAGACAGATGACTCAGTGGTTTAAGGCACTGGCTGTTCTTCCAGAAAACCCAGATTCAATTCCCAGCACCCACACAGCAGCTCATAGCTGTCTGTAACTCCAGACCCAGGAGATTGGACACCCTTTCACAGACACAACAACAAAGCAAAGAAAAATCACTAAAAAGAAAAATAGTTTTAAGATTTATTCAGTCAATGTTTGACTCACTTTATCTGTTTCACATACGTAAGTACTAGAAGTTGAGTAAAGGCATCTCAGGAATAAAAGTTTTGCAAGCGGAATGTTTAAGAAGCCCTGGTGTGGGCTGGAGAGATGGCTCAGAGGTTAAGAGCATTGCCTGCTCTTACAAAGGTCCTGAGTTCAATTCCCAGCAACCACAAGGTGGCTCACAACCATCTGTAATGAGGTCTGGTGCCCTCCTCTGGCCTGCACCACAGACAGAATATTGTATACATAATAAATAAATAAATATTAAAAAAAAAAGAAGCCCTGGTGTGCTGGGCGGTGGTGGCGCACGCCTTTAATCCCAGAACTTGGGAGGTAGAGACAGGCAGATCTCTGTGAGTTTGAGGCCAGCCTGGTCTCCAGAGTGCCAGGACAGGCCCCAAAGTATTCTCAAAAATACTTAGTACCAAAAGGATTTATCATTAACATTCTAAGAACTGATATAAAGGTAACACATTAACTGACATGAATTTTCTCAGATGTGCTCTGGGTGAAAAAAAAAAGTGACAAGCAAGTCATCAGAAAAGGACTCCAGCGTCTCATCAGGAGGCCCCAGTCACAGCTAAGGACAATTCCAATGCCACGTAACTGCGGAAGTCACAGAGCAATGGAGCTGCTCGCTACAACAAAAGGCATTTTACCGGAGTCTCTACTGTTCTCCTCGGACTCCTCCTCCTCCTCTTCGTCATCATCAGAGTACTTTTTCTTTGCGGTCTTTCTCCTCAAGCGCCTGCTTTGCCGCATTGGCCGAGAGGGATGCCGCCTGAGTCTGCGGCCACAGAAGTCCATGTCACTGTCCTCATTAGACGGCGGATCTTCTTCGCTTTCATCTGGGTTTTCATCAGACACAACGAACTCATCCTGAGACCTGTGCAGGAAAACCCGGACATGTCACAATGGTGCACTCAGGGCTCGTTTGTAAAGGCACAGTTAGAAGTGAAAACCAGTTTCCATAGTTCCAAAGACAAGCTGTAATGAGTCATGCAATAGTAAGTAATTTTAAAGGCACACTTGGAAAATTATGTCAACTCCCATCTATAAAACAAATATCCTATCACTTACCGTTCTCTTTGTAGAAGCTGTGAAGACCAACTGAAACTAAATTTCACACATAAACTTCTTTCACTGGCCTCTTTGGGGGCATCTTAAATCCAACACTACTTCCCAAGCCCGTCTTCGTCTATCTGTCAGCCTGATATACACATTTTCAATATAAAAATGCTGACTGCTTATGGGGAGGGACGGGTTACTTGTGCTGCACGCGATGCCAGCCGACAACTTGTCCAGGTGCTGTCCTCCGTCTTAGATGGCTTCTAAGAACTGAAGTCAGTCTGGCAGGACTGGGTGCTCAGCTATCAGGTATTGAGAACCTTCGCCCATCAATAACCCAGACCAGATGCTTGGTATGCATCCTGAATCTCCTTTCACCTCACACCTCAAATCTTTGGGTGTTTCTTTCTGGTTTTTTTTTTTTTTAAACATTTTTAGGAGAGAGTTCAAATCTGTATGCATGACAAAAGAAGAGAAATAGAAAGACCTCACTCCATAATCTCTCTTTTATGTTCTGGTTGTGGCTTCACCATAGCATTGTCTATTCTATCCCATATTGTTTCTGCTCAGGAAGTTTCCTAACTTTTCCTCCACCTTGGGCAGGAGCTTCTCTGTTTAGGTTGCTTACATCTCTCACCCTAAACTCTCTAAACGCATGGGCTTGCTCAGCATATTCATCTTAACATGTCTTCTTAAGTGAGGGTTCCCCAACCACTGCAGATGTACCCTAACTTCCCTCTATGTTATAGGCAGTGCAGGGCACCTTTTCTGGGGTTTATACACTTCCTACTACATCTACGACGGAGCGAAAAGGAGAACCAATACTGTACAGTTCAGACGCGGTCTGTAGAGAAGGCATTCCAACCCTAACACTGGATTACCTGCCCCTTATAACCTCTACAGAGCACAGAAGACAGTAACTACTTATAATTTCCCACACTTGATTAAAAACCACTGATGGACTGGGTAAGAGAAGGTAGTATAAAGAAAGACGTCAATAAATAAAACTTCAATAATAGTTAATCAAAGTTAGATACAATTTTAAATATGAAACAATCATAAACATAGCTTTAACTTTATTCTAAAATGAATCAAAATGAGGACTCTCAAATCTGCCTTAAATATCTTGAAAATCCAGACTGCCCATGTACACAAAGACTGAAAGCCATAACCTAGCACAGCCAAGGCTCTCAGGACCCGGATCCGGCCGCATACCCGTCACTGATCTTGAACTCGTCCTCACTCTCTTCCTCATCGAGGTTGCTATCACTATCAAGATCATTAAGTCGCCGGCGTTTCTTCCTGCGGGCAGCAGCTGATCTCTGCGGCCGTTTGTTCTCCTTTCGTTCTTCATCCAAAATGGTAGAGATGTCTTTCCCACGGTGACCTGTGATAGTGGAGATATCTTTTCCTCGGCCAACCCCTGAGAAAAGAGGTAACTGCATGTTTATCTGCTTTATTTTCCTTACAACTGTGCAGGCTGCTTATAACGTCAGCTGACAATGTCTACAGAAAAAATTAACAAGCCCATCTTACTAAACACACATTCATAGTGCAGAAGGTCCTGATCTAGATTCTGATTTGAGAGATCACTTAGTGATGCCTCCCTCCCCCCTTTATTTCATTGTCTTTTGGTGGAGGGCTGTTAGAAACAAAACAAAACAAAACAAAACAAAAAAAAAAAAAAACCCCACCTCTCTGTGCAGCCCAGGTTGGTCTTGAAACTGTGATCCTTGTGCCTTGTCCTGATCTGCAGATTCATATCAGCTTACGTAACCCAATACTCTTTATTGTATTGTCTGAGTGTTTTGCTCACATGTATGTGTGTGTAGTACATGCATGACTGGTACCTAAGGTCGGAAGAGAAATCTGAATTTTCCTAGATTTAGAGTTAACATGGTTGTGAGTTACAAGTGGGTACTGGGCACCTGATCTAGGCCCTCTGTAAGAACATGGGTTTTTATACTGGGGCCATCTGTTTAGACCCTCATACAGTTTGTCAGTTCTTTCTTGATTTCATTTTATATTTGTGTGTGTATTCACACATTCCAAGGCAGTGCTGGGATTAAAAGCACGAGCCACCAGTGCCTGGCACAACCATCTCTTAAGAACGCAGCTCGGAGATTTCTGGTGCAGTCACAAAGCTGTCCAGCTGCCGTCACTCTCCTTACTTGGAAAAGAAGCCGCAAACCTGTTAGCATTTGCTCAAAAATCTTCCTGAGTCAGGACAGAAAAAAATTGATAAAGGATAAAGATGTAAATAAAATATCCAATTTTGGCCAGACTTGGTGGCGTACGCCTTTAATCTTAGCACTCGGGAGGCAAAGGCAGGCGGATCTCTGAGTTCGAGGCCAATCTGGGCTAGAGAGAGAGTTCCAGGACAGACCCTAAAGCTACAGAGATAGCCTGTCTCAAAACAAAACAGTATCAACAAAAAGACACAAAACAAAAAAAGACGCAATTCTGAAAGGCTATAATATCAGTTTCTTTATAAAAAAAATCTGCTTATTAGCCGGGCGGTGGTGGCGCACGCCTTTAATCCCAGCACTC
>NC_022023.1:2487808-2488807 GCF_000317375.1 Microtus ochrogaster
AGAAGCTGGTGGCATTTCCACACAGGAGGACACATCAGCATGTGCAGAAGCTGGTGGCATTTCCACACAGGAGGACACATCAGCATGTGCAGAAGGCACTCTGCACTCATACTCGCTAGGCAGCCAACACCACAGAGAGTAAACTTTAGCTTTCTGGACTATAAAGTCCTCAACTGTGCCATCTGTAAAACAAATGTCAAATAAATAACGATGGCCATGTGACAAAACTTCAGACACGGAAACTTTCCTTATGCATGGTTCTCGTAAAATGCTTTGCTTCAATCATATAAACATAAAAGCCATTCCTGGGATACAGAACCTGATGCGATGTCCTCCTGTACACGTGTTGCTTTTACTGGTTAATACTAAAGAAGCTGCTTGGGCCTATGACAGGGCAGAAGAAAGCAAGGTGGGAATTCCAAGCAGAGATAGAGGAAAAAGAAGGTGGAGCCGAGGAAACAGTCGCCTTGGAACCTTCGAGTAAACCATGAGCCTTGTGGTAAAGTACAAAATAATAGGAATTGGTTAATTTAAGATGTAAGAGTTAGTTAATAAAAAGCCTGCGTTGTTCTGGGCAGCTGGGAAACAAACACCTCCAGGTGGGCTAGCTGTGCCTAAAGACTGACCTCTAATCATTTAAGTCGTGGTAAAGTAATCTGGATAAAATTACTGTTCCAAGTGCTGGGATTAAAGGCGTGCGCCACCATCCCAGCACTCGGGAGGCAGAGGCAGGCGGATCTCTGTGAGTTCAAGACCAGCCTGGTCTACAGAGCGAGTTCCAGGACAGGCTCAAAAGCCACAGAGAAACCCTGTCTCGAAAAACAAAACAAAAAACAAACAAACAAACAAAAAAAAATTACTGTTCCATAAAGGCCAGGGATCATTACTATTGAAAATAACTTTGTTGGGGGCTGGAGAGATGGCTCAGAGGTTAAGAGCATTGCTTGCTCTTCCAAAGGTCCTGAGTTCAATTCCCAGCAACCACATGGTGGCTCACAA
>NC_022023.1:2489532-2526838 GCF_000317375.1 Microtus ochrogaster
GGTTTTTCGAGACAGGGTTTCTCTGTGGTTTTGGAGCCTGTCCTGGAACTAGCTCTTGTAGACCAGGCTGGTCTCGAACTCACAAAGATTCGCCTGCCTCTGCCTCCCAAGTGCTGGGATTAAAGGCATGTGCCACCACCGCCCGGCTTGTGTTGAAATTCTTATATTTCTCTGAGGTTACAACAGTTTGCTATTAAAATAACCAAAATGAAAATTTTCTACCAATTTAATGTTTTTTGGTTTTTTTCCACCCCAAGAAAGAATTCCTAGAACTTGCTCTGTAGAGGAGGCTGTCCTCAAACTCAGAGAGATCCTCCTGCCTCTGCCTCTCAAGTGCTGGGATTAAAGACTTGCACCACCAGTGCCCGGCCCAATTCGATCTTTTAACCAATAATTAAATTTGAAACACAGAAAACTTAAGAGTAGATATAGATGCTGAACTCATGGGATGATTTCATTTAGACTGAAGAACAACTTGGCAAGCTACTTAAAGCTGTGATTTAATCATGAACAGAACTTCATGTGGAAACCGCTGGATGTTGTGGCTCACACATCTGATCCTAGCCTTCAAAACCAGCGTCTAAGAGGAAGAGGCAGTGGATCTGAGTTCCAGGCTAGCCAGGCTATAGACTCCATCTAAAATCAACAACAGTAACAGAACCACAACAAAGTCAAGTTGGAAACTATACTTCATGTACATTCATTCATGAGGTATGCTGAATTATAGACTAACGAATGGAAATATGGTAGTTCTTCAACGAAATGAAATTATAATAAAAATTAAAGTTTCAATGGTACCAAATTAAAAGTAAAATATTCCCAAGCTATTCTTTAGCTATTTCATGCACATACATTATAAAGCTAACCACAAATTGCTCCATTAACAAAAGAAACAATAGAACATTACCCCAAAACAATGAGCTATAATTTGGTTTGAATATGATAATCATATTGAGTTATCTATTTATAATAATTTGAGAAGTTACTTCTCCATGTGCTTTAATAGAACAGGCATGTTAAATATTAAAATGGCATATAACTAGGTTAAACTTTAGAAACTATAGAGCGTCTCCTCTAAAAACACTAAAAGTCCTGGACTGAACATGGCTCAGTGGGGAAGCCCTAGATGCTCTGCAGAGGACCCAGGCTAGAACACTGGCACCCACAAGTGGCTCACAGCCATTCCTAACTCCAGTTTCCAGAGGATCTGGCCCCTCTTCTGACCTCTGTGGGCACTAGGCATACATGAGGTCACAAACTACACAAGTAGGCAAAACAGTCACACACAAAATTCTGAAACTTACTTGTGGAGGAATGATGTTTTCAATACTGATACCAACATACACCAAGCGTTCTTTCCTTAAAACCAAAAACAACAAAGACGCAAAATAAGAGTTGCTATAAATAAAACCAGTATGAAAATATCACTGTAAATAGTACTGATGAAAAGCACAAACTTTCTTACGTATATGAAGGCTGTAATTTTGAACTACAATAGACAAACTTCAAACTATGAGTTGACATGGTTAATTTGAAAATCTAACTCTGACTCAATCAAACAAACTAGATCTTTGCAAATTAGATGTCCTGGGAAATGTTCTGAGTGTAGTATACAATTATAAGTCTATGGTAATAGCTGGGCAGTAGTGGCGCACAGCTTTAATCCAAGCACATGGGAGGCAGAAGCAGGTGGATCTCTGTGAGTTTGAGGTCAGCCTGATCTACAGAGTGAGTTCCCTGGACAGCCAGGGCACACAAGAAACCCTGTCTCATGAGGGGGGAAAAGTCTACGGTAATAAACATTACTATAAAATAATGAGGATGGTTAAATTAAGGTAGAACTAATGGCCCAAGCAGTGATTTAATTAAAACAGTATCTCTGTGGTTATTGCTGGGCTGGGCGGCCTTATCACAACATTCTCTCATCCCATTGGGTCTCTGTGTTGTCTGGTAGAAAGTGAGATTCATTCTAAATCTGAAAGAAGCGACCTCAACTGTTTTAGACTGCCCTCTAGGGACAGAATCAAACAGTATGTTTTACTATCAGTAATTAAATGATTCCCCCGACAAAGATAATATGAGTAAATAATTCTGAGCAGGATCTTATAATTTTCCAGTGTTCAATGATAGTTTAGTACATTTCCTTCACGAGATGTGGGACAATGCTTTTCCACAGCAGACTCTGATACTCTACAAGGGGGTTGGCAAATTTGTGTATAAAAGGACACATAGTATTTCACGTGTGGGGAGTTACTGGATCTTACTGAGCTACTCAATTACACTGCTGTAGAGCCAAAGCATCCTTAATAAGTAGACAAAAAGATGAACAAAACTGTGTTCTAGTAAAGCCTATTTATGGGCTGGGCGGCCGGGAAATATCATGTGTTTCCGTACATCACAAAATGATTCTACAGCAATGTTTTTACAAGCATGAAAACCATTCTGAGAAGGCAATGCAAAGCAGCAGCAGACCAGACTTGACTTGCTACAGGCTGCCAGTCTTTGATTTAGATGGCTATGTTCATCACAACTGCAACAATTTTACTGCCAAATTCCCAAGAAAAACATTAACACATATATCAATTTACCTTCGCTCAGCACGCTCTTTCTTCTTTAAAGCAACGTCCAAATCTTGCAACTGTTCTTCTAATTTTTCACACAGTAGTTTCTAAAGGAAAAATAAATAAATATATATACATAATACATACACACATATTATTTTGAACAACACAACCATACATCACATAAAATATTATTAATTTTAAGGCTTATTATTATTATTATTTATTTTATCTTTATTTTATGAGCATTGGTGTGAAGGTGTCAGATTCCAAGAAATTGAAAATACATACAGTTGTGAGCTGCCACGTGGGTGCTGGGAATTGAACCAGGTTCCTCTGGAAGAACAGCCAACCCTTTTAACCGTTGAGGCGTCTCGCCAGCCCTTACTATTTTTATAAGTTTAATAATAATAAGCCTTATGCGCTGAAAATGGCTACACTGAAAATGCTGTGTTTACAATGTGGTCAGGACCCACTTCACAGATACTGAGCACAGCACTTCAATATGAAAGCACGGCTTCACAAAAACAAAGCAAAGGGACACATGCTGTGCTGATCTGCTGTGCTGCTCTGCTGTGCTGGTCTGCCTTCACTATCAGAAGAGCATTTCATCCATTCCTGCTCAGTACAAGATTATACTGACAAAGGCTATCAAAATAATTCTGAAAGAACTATATATGACAAAGCATAATGCCAATATAAAAATACACAAACAATGCTACATGGTAACTGGATCAAAACAGAGCATTAAAAAAAAATCACAGATTGAGCCATGCTAAGCAAGACAATGTAACTTTATAGAAACGGCATAAAGACATTATGGTGAAAGCAAAATAAAGTTGGCCTTGTAAAACAAAGTACACAACTGGTGCAGCAAACAAATCTATTGTTGTCTGGTTTTACAAGAAACTTTGTGAACACACAACAGACTGATGTATCTTCCAGTGCTGGCCACAAAGAGAGATACAGTAATGAAAAGTGATAGTTTAAAAATGGGTAAACTACAGAAACATTCATTTCACTTTTATTCATACACACACACACACACACACACACACACACACACACACAAAGTTGGAGTTATTTATATTTATTGTAAATTTGAGTAGAAAACAGATGGTTCTACAAAAGCCAGAAGTCCTATAGAAAGACAAAAGGCAAGCCTAAAATAAGAATAGAAGGTAGAGCCGGGCAGTGGTGGCGCACGCCTTTAATCCCAGCACTCGGGAGGCAGAGGCAGGTGGATCTCTGTGAGTTCGAGGCCAGCCTGGTCTACAAGAGCTAGTTCCAGGACAGGAACCAAAAAGCTACAGAGAAACCCTGTCTTGAAAAATCAACAAAAAAAGAATATAAGGTAGAGACGCAAACAAAAGGCAGACACTAACAACTGCTTTGAACAGGAAGGCATTTATGATTGCTAAAAAGTATTAGTAATGTATTGAATATCAAACTGAGGCTGGAGACAGAATTAGGCGGGGTCGTACATGCTGGCAAGGAGGGCAGAACCATTCTCCATCAGGGATGACCATCAGAGGGGGACGGAGGCAGGCGGTGTGGTAGCCACTGTCACAGGAATCGCACAGAAGAATCTGAAATAAACCACAGCAATATCAACCAATCTGCATTTTGTTTAAATAATGGTCTTTTCCTTCCTTCCTTCCTTCCTTCCTTCCTTCCTTCCTTCCTTCCTTCCTTCCTTCCTTTTCTTTCAACAATCCTCGCTATATTAATGGCGCAGGTTGGGCCAGTACACATAGCACAGGATGGCCTCAAGCTCTCAGTGATAGATATCCTGTCTCAGCCTCCACAGTGCTGTTTGTACAGCCATGACACCATTCCTCATGAAGACTGACATTTCAGTACTTCTTAGTACACTACCATGAACGTTTGGTGTTTGCATAAAGACAGAGAATGAAATAAATGACACATAGGGGTGGAAAATGATTTTTTTTACACATTGAGCTGGACTGGATGGTGGTGACGCACGCCTTGAATCTCAACACTAGGGAGGCAGAGGCAGGTGGATCTCTGAGTCAGAGGCCAGCCTGGTCCATAAAGCAAGTTCAAAAACAGCCAGGGCTACACATAGAAACCCTGTCATACAAAAACAGAAACAAAACAAAGCAAAAAGAATTTAAAAATTAAAAAGCATTCCCTCTGACAACCCAAGAAATTTCATAATGTAGAAATCAGTGAAATACAGTAAGCCCTTTTTCTGAACTGGAATCAATTTTTAGTTTGCCATAAGGGTAATCTTACATTCTTTATAACAAAATTTTAAAATTCAAGTATCATAAAGTATACTAGCATGAAGAGAATTATAAAGTATTTCTATTTTAAATGCATTTCAATTGCCTACACATAAGAAATATAGATCTTCTTTCTGTAAATGCAGCTAAGGAAGCGTCTGACACACAGGAAAGGACTTGAAGGGTCAGAGCCATCCTGCTCATCCTGCTCAGACACTAACATCCCCACCAACTAGTTTTACCTTTAGTGTCACTGCAAGGAAGTCTAGACAGCAGTTATTTAACATACCACAGGCTATTGGTAATAATTTAACTAAAAAAGTATCTCCTTGAAAGCATTTTTAGATTTATAGGTGGACTACAGAGATATTACAGCATCCTCAGATGCCTCTCCTTCAACTTTCCTAAAGGTTATAACTCTTTTTTTTCCCTGAGAGGCAGTCTTGATATAAACTGGACTCAAAGTTTCAATCCACCTGCTCCAGCCCCCAAATGTTAGAGGTTAGAGGTGTGTGCCAGCGTGACCAGTTACAAAGCTAAAATCTTACCCATCTCTGCCAAAACTCAAACTGAGCACCAACACAGTAGGTCTCATAAGACCTTTGCCCAACAGCACTGTTGTTTTTCTGACCAAGAATCCAAGGTTATTCGACTGTACTGTACTTGACTACATTTCCATTTCCCTACTCTCATTCTTGGGGACAACAGATGTGTGCGTGTTTGTGACCTTGACAGTCTGCAAAATATTAGAAACCAAACACTTCACAAACAATTCTGAATTTGGGTTTGTTTCCAAATGTTTACACCGGGGATCCATGTTTGAAAGAAGAGCGTTCTGCTCGTTCTGTCACAGCAAGGTGTCTTAGTCGATGTTCTGCTGAGTGGAGAGACACCACAACAAAGGTAACTCTCATAAAAAAGCACTTATCAGGGGGCTGGCTTGAAGATTCAGAGATTAGTCCATTATCACGGCAGAGAGCACAGGAGCACACACGCAAGATGCTGAAGAAGTGGCTGAGAGTTCTATATCCTGATCTGCAGGCAGCAGAAAGAGATTGGGCCTGGACTCCAGAGACACACTTCCTCCAACAAGACCACACCTGCTCCAATAAGGCCACATCTCCTAATCCTTATAATCCTTCAAATACTTCCACTATCTGCAACTAAACATTCACATGCCTGAGCCTAGAGCCATTCTTCCCTTATCTAATGTGCCTGTGTGTGTTTGCCTCTGTGCAAGTGCACCATTTGTGTGCAGTGACAGTGAAGGTCAGAAGAGGGCACGAGATCCCTAGGAAATGAAGTTACCAACAGTTAGGAGCTACCACATGGGGTCCTCTAGAAGAGAGCACTAAGTGTTCTTAACTGCTGATCCATTTCTTCAGGCCGTAAACTTAGCACGACTCCTTTTTCTTTCTACAGGGACTCATTATGTGGCCCTGGCTGTCCTGGAACTTAATCTGTAAACCAGGCTACCCTTAACCTCACAGAGATTTGCCTGCCTCTGCCTCCTGAATGCTGGGATTAAAGGTGTGGACCACCACACCAGGTTTACAGAGACCATTCTTATTCAAACCACCACACAAGGAATATATGATATCAATACAGATTATTACTGATGATATTAATATTGATAACTTAGTTAAAGAAGTAGCTATTTATTTTTCTACCTAGAAGATACATTGTTTATTTTCCATATGTCTAACCTCAAAATAAACCCCACTGGACCTTCTGGCTAATGCCTGTAATCCTACTACTAGGAAAGCGAGGGCAGAAAAAAATAATCCACGAGTTAGGAAAGAAGTTTCAAGTGAACAGCATGCACGCAAATCACCATAACAACACATGAACAACAAGACAGAACAGCATGCACGCAAATCACCATAACAACACTTGAACAACAACACAGAACAATATGCACGCAAATCACCATAACAACACATGAACAACAACAAACAGAATGAAGATCCAGCTGATGCTCAAAGAAAGAGGCTGAAGTTTTCTAGGGCTAGGAGGACCAGAAGATTTAGGGATACAGTAGCTAGTAAATTTGTAAGTATTTTAAAGTAAGATAATCGAGTTATGTAAATCTCTCGCTCTCTCCGAGCTCTGCTTCCAAACAGTGATGTCTGTTGGACTCTGCTTGTGAGCGTCTCCCTCTCAGGCCTCCTAAGCTCCTGGAGCTCCTCCCACTACTCATTTGTCTACTCAATTATTCCCATCAGTATGAACTAAGAAACATTTCTTCTCCTTTGAATTGTAATTAAAATCTATTGTTTCATTTCTTGGAGCAGTTCTTGCTATGGATCCACGAGCTCTTTCTGTGTCCTTGGGGCTTGTCTATCAGATGCTGTTTGTTAAAGCACTGTTACTTCCTGGCAGGTACAGGGTGCTCTCGATTCTTCTTACACACTTCCCGCTGGATGAGAATTAATAAAATAAATACTCTGGTTGCTTTATTCTAGATGAATTGAGAAACCAAGATCTGGGAAGTCTGAGTGCTTACTGCAGTGGCCTGCCACTAGTATCAAGTTCTCTCGGAGAAGAGCATACTAAGTAGTTAATATCTGCATATGTATGCACACACACACGCCTGCATTTCTACCTATATTAAAATGAACTCACTACAATTCTTCCAACCCTAATCCAGCATCACAGGGTTCATTCCACCACTGGCCTTACTAAGGAAGGGGACATGGCTCCTATGGCCTATGCTCTCTATTTATTTGTTCAACTCAAGTATATATGTTCGTTCTGAAATTCTATCTCATTCTATGCAAGACAGAGTAAAGGCTGAAAAACTACCTCCTTCCTGCTCCGTAGAATACAGAGCCACCACTTGATCTCAACATCTAAAATTAAGTATGAACTTACATCAGTGGTGTACAGCGACTGTAAGATCAGTAGCTTTGGCGTGTGTGGATTTACATCAGTGGTGTACAGCGACTGTAAAATCAGTAGCTTTGGCGTGTGTGGATTTACATCAGTGGTGCACAGCGACTGTAAAATCAGTAGCTTTGGCGTGTGTGGACTGAGGCAGGCACCAACCTCACTCATCACAAGTTTCTACAGAAAAATAACCTAAATTTCAAATTAAGACAATTAAAAATAAAACTGACAAATTCGTTTACTTCTATAAGGAGACTTGCTTATAGAAGCTACAAATCTCACTGAGCAACTATTACTACCTAAGAATTTCCACCAGGCGGCCGGCACAACCCTGTCATCGGAGCACTTGGGAAGACTCTGAGAGTTCAAGGCCTGCTGGTCTATGAAGCAGGTTCTAGGACAGCTGGAGCTATTGCACAGAGAAACCCTATCTCAAAAAACGAAACAAAAATATAAACAAAAAAAGAATTTCCAAGTCTCAGGCAAAGATCCATTACTTTACCAAAAACAAAAAACAAAATCGGAAGAGCTGCAAGTTTGCGGAATCTATTGCCTTTCTGTTCACCAGGAACAGGACCATTTATCTTACAAATACAACAGTGGATTGCTAGCCCTTCAATCTTGTTGTTCTTTTTGTTTTTTGAGACAGGGTTTCTCTGTGTAGCCCTGGCTGTCCTGGAACTCACTCTGTAGACCAGGCCAGCCTTGAAATCACAGAGATCCGCCAGCCTCTCCCGCCCGAGTGTGTGCCACCACCGCCCAGCTACTGCTTCTAATTTTGATTTGGGATTATCTTCTAGTCTAGGACATACGAAACACAGCAGACTGTAGAGCTTCAGTTCCTAATGTCATTCTCTTGACAATAGCAAACAGAACTGGGCTCTCCCAGCTACTTATAATTAGACAAATGAAAATCCTGTGGCTCTCTCTGCTGTCACTTTTGCTACACTTACTTCCTCACAGTTACTTCTGTCCCCAGAGTTTCTTTACTTTTTAATCCATTGTTAGAATAAATGTCAGTGAATGAATGAATGAACAAATGAATTAGGAAATGGTTAGGCAAACACCAGTCTAGCTCAATCTCTGAGTTAGATAGAGGGCAGAAAAGAGATCTTCAAGAGATCAAATCCTCAAACGTCCTCAACACAGAAGCCTTAACTTTCACAGCCCTGGTCATTATGGTAGCTGTGGTGGTCTGAAGGAGATGCTTGCTCTCCCCACTCCCCTCAACCCCAGTCTCAAGCACTTGACCTCTTGGTCCCTCGTGGTAGCTGTTCGGAGATTAGAAAGTATGTTCCTGGGAGCAGGCTGTTGAGGTTTCAAAAAACTCAGGCTATCTGCAGTGTGCTCTCTGCCTCCTGCTTGTGGATCAAGCTGTGAGCTCGCAGCTGCTGCCCCAGCCTCCTTTTGCCAGGCTCTCACGCAGCCGTCAGTAACTCTAACCCTCTGAACCACAGCATAATCAAGGTTTCTTTGTTATGCTTCCTAGGCCACGGTGCTTTATCACAGGAATAGAAATGGAAGACAAGGGTTAACCTTAACTAGCAACGTAATGAGATCTGGGCTAGCCAGGACTAACAGTGAGATCCTGTTTCAAAAAACCAAACAAAATTCAAATCACATTCAAACCTAGAGGCAGTAGGTCCCTCCAAATAGCCACAGGCCAGCCTTGAGCCGAGCTCACTAGTGCAGGTACGTACGAGTTCTGGGTGGTTCGGGAGGCCGCATTTCTTGCAGGGCTCATCATCCTCTGGAAGGACGGCTTCCTCACTCTCCTTCCCCTCCTCCTCCGAGGCTGCAGAGGACTTGTCACTGTCAGAGCCGTCACTGTCATCATTGCTGGAGTATCTCCACCTGCCACGCGACCGGGAACCGGTCCAGCGGACTCGGCCTTTGGGTTTTACCTTACAGAAATCAAAAGATGACATAATTGGACATAAGGATTTTTTCAGACTACATGTCCCTTGGAGAATATTTAGCTGATACAGAAAGAAAAGAATGAAAAATGTTATAGTCTTGTCATCAGATCTGTCTATTAATAAGTTCTGGTAAGTTTCATTAATACTTTTCTGTATTTGTGAGATCTTAAAATGGGATTCTATTACATAATGACCATTGTGTCTTATGGATATGCCAAAGGTAGGCATATCATCTCATCCCCACGTCTGGGGGTTGTTTCCCATCTTCACACTTTCACAGTGCAGTGCATAGATGTCAGTGCACATCCATCTCTGGTTAGGATAAATTCCTTGAACAGGATTCTGGGTCAAAGGCCACGAACAGTTAAAGGTTCTATCACTAGTAGGAAGATATACTGACAGACCTATTTTTTTAAAAAAATAATTTAAACTCTAAAGGTTGGGCATGGTGGTACCCTTCTTTAATACCAGCACTTGGGAGGCAGAGGCAGAAAAATCTCTGTAAGTTTGATACCAGCCTGGACAATATAAAGAGAGTTTTATGACAGCCAAGGCTGTTACACAGAGAAACCCTGTCTTAAAAAAACACAAAACAAAACAAACACTCACATAGACACACACACACACACACACACACACACACACACACACACACACACACACACACACCCCTATAACCCTATATATGACAAACTAACTTTTGAAGCAGGTCAGGGCTGCATGTAAGGCCCGGATAAACACGCTCGGCCATTTACCGCCTGCTTTCAGTCTTTCCTCCTACTTCACTGCTAGGCTACAGGAAAGAACACAGTCATTCCAACAAAAGAAAAAAGGTTTTCAAAAGAATTTAAAATTCCATATTTCAGGGAGCAAAGTATGACTGACAATGGATAATAACCTGGCCATTTAAATCAAAAAAAGGAGCAGAACACTCCCAGGGACTAAAGTCTTAAAATTAGGAAGGTCTTAGAAAAGAAATTTCCTGCCTGTAAAACTGATGTTAAAATGGGTACTCTGGCAAACTGGTACCGGGTGGTCCACTAACAGGGCTTCTGGAGGGCAGTGTGACAGTGACTATCAATTTGATAGTACACATGCCCGTTGACCCAGTAGTTCCAATTCTAGGAGTCTATTCTAAAGGAATACTCACTTCTGTCCAAAAGGATCTTCACTGCAGCATTGCCTGTAATAGTGAAAAATGGGAAACAACCTAAATGTCAATCAATAAGGGAGTGAGGAAATAAACTGAGGTTTATCCACACTATGAAACACTACGTGGCCACTAGGAAATAAACTGAGGTTTATCCACACTATGAAACACTATGTGGCCACTAGGAAATAAACTGAGGTTTATCCACACTATGAAACACTACGTGGCCACTAGGAAATAAAGTAGACTGTAACTCCTGACATAGAATAGAGACATCACTGTGGAGTGGGAAACTCAGCACAACAAATAGGTGTGATCCAATTATTTTAAAAATTTTATGAATGTTCATAAACATACACGAGAACGCTTGGAAATAGGAAACGAAACAATGTACCCCACTGTTACTAGATACACACTCTACCGACTCAGGAGTAGTGGGACAGCTTATAGAGTGTACCCACAGAACAAGAAGTCTAAGAGAGAGCTACTAAAAGGCAAGGTTCAGGACTAGTTATCTCGGAGTGGCTATTTCAACGCAAATCTATAAACAATTAGATACACATTAGTTTTCTAATTAAAATTGCGAACACAAGGCTCTTGAGATGGCACAGTAGAATGTCAGGCACACTGGCTGCAGACCTGCGTTTGGATGTGCAGAACCCACGTGACAGTAGACTCTGGCGCCCGGAGCTCAGAATGGAGACAGAGGAGCTGCTGAAGCTGCCGAGTGAGCCTAGTTGAACCCAGAGGGGGAGAGGGATGGAGGAAGCCACCCAGTGTTCAGACATGCGCCTTCACATGAACTCACACACACATCGCACACTCACATATGCAAAAAGAATATCTAACTGAAAACTTGGTAGCCAGAGAGATGGCTCAGCAGGTAAAGGCACTGTCAAGCCAGGTGGTCTAAATGTGACCCCCGTGAAGTGTGCACGTTGAGAAGACTCTTGTAAGTTGCTCTCTGACCCCCACACGCAAAGATCAAACAGAGGCTAATAAAGTCTTTTGAAATTTTCTATCCTGAAAACTTGGAAGTTTTACCTTGCTCACTTTAGAACTTGTATCCTTCTCGGCTTTTTTCAAGTGATCCTTCTTGTTTGTTCTCTGCAAAGCTGCTGGTTCGTCTTCCGCTCCGTCTTCTCCTTCCCCTTTCTTCTTATCGGCTTTCTGATCTCTGATCTCGGCTACTTTCGCTGTGGGTCTAGATATTCTTGGAGACCTTCTTAAAGTACGCCCCATGCTTGTTTTCTCTTCTTCCTTCCCCACCTTCTCTTCCTTGTTTTCAGAGTCTACAATTTGTGGGGGACAATCTGGCTTCTTCTTCCGACTAGATATCCGAATTGTCAACTTGATGCCTTCCTTCTGCCTTTCAGAGGTGATCTCTGTGTTTTCTGAAGCAGTGCTGTCTCCTTCAGGAACTAACTTATATTTGAATTTGTTCTTTTGCGCAGAGCCCTTTGTCTCAGAAGCCTGGACATTGTCCAGACTAGCCGCTTCTACCTTTCTGGTCTCAGAAGTACCCTCCACACCAGAGGCCTGGACGTTGTCCAGATTAGCCGCTTCTACCTTCCTGGACTCAGAATCCTCTTTTAGAATTTCTGGGCTTGAATTGTCAAGGGATTGACCTTCGCTTGACCCTCTCTCTAGACATTCTTTTTTTTCTGAGGCCAGTTTCTCCTCGGGGCCAGTCGTCTCGGGTGGGAGGGAAGTTTCAGCCACGTCACAAGGACCTGGCTTTTCTGATTCTCGAGGACTCCTCACAGCCTCTTCGGGTATTGGACTCAGCCTTTCTTTATCAGCAACAGTCTTTTTGGCCTTCTCCACCTTTTCCGGGCATTCTATGCCTGGAGTGTGGTTCTCATTCTTACTTTTGGGGGCCTTCTCTTCGACTTTTGCCGTGCAGGATTCAGTGGCAGATGGCGCGGGTTTTAAAGAGAGATCGGTCGCTGTCTCTAAAGGCTCAAGAGGCATTTCCACGTTCGGAGGCGCAGACTCCTCTGACCTTCCTTTCTGACTGAGGCTCTCTACGGTAGATACAGAGCTATCTACACCATTTCCTGAAGGGACTTC
This sequence comes from Microtus ochrogaster, assembly GCF_000317375.1. Lineage (NCBI taxonomy): Eukaryota > Metazoa > Chordata > Mammalia > Rodentia > Cricetidae > Microtus > Microtus ochrogaster. The sequence continues at coordinate 2,502,374 of NC_022023.1, forward strand.
TTTCTCAAGCTCACTTATCTTGGAGCTTGCTGGGACAGAATCGAAGCTCTCAGCACCATTTCCGTCCTTAGAGGGGATGCTAGAACCATCTTCCTTTGTCTCACAAAGCTGCGTCTCCATTTGTTCCGACTTAAGAGTTGGAGTTAGCTTGTCGTCGCTAATTTCCCCATTCACTAGCTGTTTCCCTTCGTGACTCAGAGCACTGATGGTGGAGAGCCGTTTACAAGTCTCTTCCTCTTGCTTTATTTCATCTTTCAAAACTTCTTTTGTTGGAGTAGCTGACTTACACAAAGGTCTGTCAAAACCATCACTCAGCTTAATTTCACGTTTTTTGAGTGGTATCTTGGCTTGCTGGTCATTTCTAAGCTTCTCTGTTTCCTCAGAAGATTTCTCTGGGACGTCCTGAGAAGATCGGATGCCACCAAAGTCTACTCGCTCGGGCTCCTGTGTGCCCGGCCTCTCCGAGCTGCCCTTGAGATCCCTGGAATCCACTCTGCATTCCTTCGCTTCTACCTTAATGGGTTTGACATTTTCCTTGAAGGAATCGCTTTCCTCCCTGATGATCTTTTTCCCCTCTATTTCTGGCAGAGGTTTTTCGTGCTTTACAATGACAGGCAGTTTTGCGAGCTCCTTCCCGTCCTCCTTTTCCGTCTTCACAGCTGTGTCTTCTAGAACATTGGCCACAGAGCGCTTGATGGGATCTCCTGGCTGCCCATGACCTTTCGTCCTTCCATCTTCCTTCGAGTCCTCTAGAACCAGAAAAGAATTCACATGACCGGGAGTTCTGAGGTTAAAAACATCTTAGACAATTACAATACTTATTTCAATTTCAAGCTGAAGTCTTTTGTAATAGGATATTTTGAGTCACAATCTCTAGATATAAAATACAGACTCAGGTTTCTGCTTTCTACATTTAGCTTTGGTGTTCTTGAAGGAATGCAAATGTTTAAACAGTTCAAGTAATTTATTTCATCTCAAGGGCTATCTCAGAAAGATGAGATAGAAAAGCTTCATGAAATAGTCCCAAAAGGTCGATTTGTTTTTAATTAAGTGAGAAATGGTCTTGTGTGTGAGTCATTGAGTATTTCAGGTCAAAGCAATGAGCACTGTGGAGGGAAAATGAAAAGAAAAGAAGAAAATACCCATGAGCCTGATGGTCACGGCAATCGCTGACAATGGTTTCAGGTAGCTCCATCTATCTTATCAATCAATCTATCTATCTCTGCATATTTTCCACAAAAGTTGGGGTCATATTATCCCATTTTTGTCCCCGAAACATTAGCACTTTTCGCTGATGGTCTATGGGGACAGAACCCAGAGCACTGGGCAGGTCAGGCAAGTACGTCACCGCTGTCCTTATTCATACTTGCAAACCGTCTGCGTATCTGCAGCCACCTGTATGCATCATGTATACATATTATACATATTTGTGTGCAATATCACACAAAGGGTCTACAGAAGTGGCCTAAGTAAGCTCTCAAGGTTGGTTGATATAATGACCATTTTACTGGCGAAATGTTCAAACTTCCAAGTGTAATTAACACCCATTCTACTTAAGCTGTAACTCTGTACTGCTCTATAAAGAATGATGTCCTGTGTTTATTACATGTTGCTAGATGTATGTTTTTTGCAGCACTTACTACTCAGAACCCTAATTATTTATCCACACATCTATTTGTTCAACTAGTCTAAGACTTAACTGTTTGGAGACAGAATCATAGATTATTTACCTACAGTGCGCGCAAAATGCCTGCTGACCTAATTGAACAAACTAGGTCAGCAATGGCAACAAACTGTAGCCTAAATGTAAAACTAACAAACGAACAGTAACAATTTAAAAGATACTTATTTCTTATTTTTAATTCCATTTATGTGTGTGCAAACATGGAAGGAGGGAAAGGCATCAAATCCCTCAAGCTGTAGTTATAAGCAGTCATGAGCTGCCTGGCCTAGATACCGGGAACAAAATTCAGGTCCACTACAAGAGCAGCGCCTGCTCTTACTCCCAAGCCACCTCTTGTGCCCCCATCAATGCCCTTTTAAAAGTGTACGTGAACAAGTAAGGAAGTGAGAGACCTGCAAGGTCCGACAGATTTCAGAGGCTGTGCTCAAGTGTACTTATTAAAGAATACTGAAAGTAACAGAGAACGCTATTAAAACATACAGGGCTACAGAGCAACAATTCACAGTAGGTAAAATGTTCAAAATGCTGGGATAGCTCAGTCGGCAGCATGCACAGAGCCCCAGCACCACACACGTCAGGGATGCGGACAGAGGAGGATCACAAGTACAAGGTTATCCTCAGGTTTAGGTCATAGTGAAGTCAAGGTCAATACCCGTTTAAAGTAAAAATGAACTACCTGAACTATATAATTTATCAAAAGAAGTGAAATTCAAAAGTAGCCTAGCTACAGGGAAAGGCACTTGTGCATGAGGCTGTACCGACAGTGTAAAAAGGAAACCACCCAGCACCAAACTCTCTGCTTTACATCCACAACTTCCTTCTTGAAGGAAGAAACACATCGGAAAATGGTCAGAAGAGAAAAGGATATTAAGAACAAAAATAAGACATAAAACTCTTTATCACATAATTCCAATAAATGAAAGCAACAGCAACCAGTCCAGAAATAAAGTAAACTAAAGACCAGAAAGAACTAAATCATAATAGCAACAGTGATTTTCCTTTTGGTTATGGGGTAATTACTAAATACCTAATTTATTTTAATATTTTTCTTATTTATTTATTTGTTTGTTTGTTTATTTATTTGTTTATTTATTTATGATTTCTGTCTCTTCCCTGCCACCACCTCCCATGTCCCTCCCCCTCCCCCAATCAAGTCCTCCTCCCTCTTCAGCTCAAAGAGTAATCAGGGAAGTCCTGTGGGAAGTCCAAGGACCACCCACCTCCATCCAGGTCTAGTAAGGTGAGCATCCAAACTGCCTAGGCTCCCATAAAGCCAGTACGTGCAGTAGGATCAAAACCCCACTGCCAGTGTTCTTGAGTTCTCAGTAGTCCTCATTGTCCGCTATGTTCAGGGAGTCCGGTTTTATCCCAGGCTTTTTCAGACCCAGGCCAGCTGGCCTTGGTGAGTTCCCGATAGAACATCCCCCTTGTCTCAGTATGTGGGTGCACCCCTCGCGGTCCTGAGTTCCTTGCTTGTGCTCTCTCTCCTTCTGCTCCTGATTTGGACCTTGATATTTTAATATTTAAAAATAATAAATACCTAATTTATTTTAGTATAACTATTAATTATTATTGTTTTGCTTTGTCCTCAAATTTTCTATAGTAAATATATAATATTCTTTACAATCAAGTTAGAAGGAACTCAATTTAAGGTGACCACTCATTTGTTCAGGATCAAAGAATTTCCTTCAATATAATGTTATCAGTACTAAACCCCATATACACATACTGAGAGACCATTCCTATTAATACTAACCTGTAATTAAACGATAACAATTAGCCCTACATTGCTACTACATTAACCTGGAAGTGTCTCATTTCACACATCAAATAAACAAAGTATGTTGAACATTTTTCAAGATGGACAATTGGGACTTAAAAACAAATCACAAGAGAGCAATACAAATTGGACCTGCTCAAAGGCATCCCTCCAGATCTAGTATTCATGTATTTAACTAACTTTGCATTCATCTAGACGACATAAACAGGCACACTACTGGGCGGTGAGATCACTCAGCAGGCAAAGGCACTCGATGACCTTGTTCAAACCCCAAAACTCACACTGCAAAGAGAACCACCTCTTGCAAGTTGTTCTCTGATCTCCATATCTGAACAGTGTGTGCATATGTGTGCACACGCGCACAATAAATGTAATTTCAACACAAAGAAGGGTTATTAGAGATGGGTAAAACTGGAGTGATGGTTCAGTAGTTAAGAGAACTGGCTGCTCTTCTAGAGAATTAAGGTTTGACTTCCAGGATCCACACAGCAGACAACAACCAGCCACCCGTAATTCCAGCTTCAGGACAGTTACATAGAGAAACCCTGCCTCAAAGAACAACAACAACAAAACCAAAATGAACTAACAGCTGGGCAGTGATCCACATCTGTGACCTCTGCCATGGAGTTGCTTAGGAAAGACCCAGGAGTGTTCTGAGACCCAGGCGCAGACAACAAACAGATTGCTCTCTCTCTTCTGTTTTGTGATAGTTCTACCATGTAATCTAGGAGGGCTTGGAGCTCACTGTACAGAACAAACTCCCTGCTTCAGTTTTCCAAGGGCTAGGATTATCAATGCACACCACTCTGCCTAGTTTCAAAAATTTACAAACTCATTAATTAGTATAACAGGTGGCAGGCCAGATTTGGTTGTCGCCTAGGGTGCCATGATTACCCTCATGCATTATGGAGGCTTACTCCATGCTAAGGTCGTGCTACTTAAGCATTACTATGGTATCTCGTTTCTGCTGTGAATATGATGGTATAAAGTCAGGTGCAGGCCTATAAAATACCAGCTACTTGGGAGGATGAGGCAGGAGGATTGCAAGCTCAAAGCTAGCATTTTTTTTTGTGTGCCTTCCAAATTAGAACACTGTATATAACGGAGAGTAAAATGGGCACTAAGTGGTACTGTTTTCTTTATAGGCACTGTAACCTCCCAGGAGTACACCACCTAAACACATGGACTGCACTCTGAACAACTTGAACAGGACCAGAACCTTAGCTTTCTGTCCACCATCATTTGGAATTTAAAGTTCAGCAATTAGGCAGCTAAAAGCATGTGCTGTGCATGGCCCCAATACAAGTGGCCAATTGAAAAGGGGATCAAAAGGCTCACTTCAGAGTATAATCAGGCCTTTCACAGCATTGGAGGCAGGGCCTGCACGATTAGGCCAGGAATAGGAAAAGGTGAAGGTGAGACCTGAAGACACAGGCGGCAGCAGGAGATGCTGGGCCGAGGGTGGCGGGGAGCTTATGGACAGCACCCTTAAGAAAATCGAGCATTTGTCAAATACAATTCTGATTACGTAAGTATTCAGTTGCTGGTAAATTTCAAAGCTATTTTCTGTCATTTTTGGGTTTGTGCACAAGCGTATAGTAATGTGCTTCTCCTTAACACCCACTAAACAGAAATGATGCATCATCCTGCTGAGGGCAAGTCTAAAGGATGGTCATTTGACGAACTATTAAAGATCTACTTGACTGATAAGAATGGCTTCAAAATTCTCTCTAGTGCTGATCCACCATCTCCTCTTTTTTGCCTAATTTCCAAATTGCAACCACACTTTTAAAACCTTGTCATGCCCTGCCTTCTGACTGCAACTGTATCACTCGCTGCTGAAGGCTGCTCACACTTCTACAGAGCCCACAGCAATGTGTGCTGACACCCAAGAGGGAAAAGTGACCAACTAAAAGCTACATTTCTCTCCTCTCACCCAGGGTCCCATCAGAGTCGCTGCATCGCCAGGCACAGAACAGCTGGGAAGAGAGGGCTCAGTCTAGGTAAAGTTTCCCACACCCAGCAGCCATGGAAAACCCGGGCCCTGTCGCATCTGCCCTCAGCCCACAGCTGGAGTGGCAGATCCCAAAGTGCCACTGGTGCTTGCTCGGCAGCCACTCCAGCTCAACGAGAGGTTCTATCTCAAGAGTTAAGTGGAGAAACAGCACTGACCTCTGAACACACAGTCTCAGCTAGAATACTGAGTTGACCAAAACGGACTAGGTAACCTAAGGAAAGCCCTAGAAAAATGAAGTAATTATATCTAGTAGGCTCCCCTTATCTGTGGTTTTCCTATCTGGGGCCTCAGCTACCATTCAAGGACAATCCTAAAGGAAAAAGGTCCTGCAGGAGGGGTGAGCAAGCCAAGGTTATATTCACGTGACTCACTTCAGCATATTGCTCCAGGGTTCTCTCTTACTGCTTCTTACCTCTTCACTGTCCATAATCTATAAATTAAAACTGACCTGTATGGAAAAACTTTACGTAACATACATAAATTGCAGCATTACCGACAATTCTAGTACTCACTTGAGTCCCTGAAAACTTACATCAATGTTTAACTAATAAAGTTTATGCTGCAGATTATGCAATTCAGTATTATACAACTCATTTTAGAACAAAACAGGCTCAAGTAAAAGGCAAACAATTAGTTATTTTATCCACTATAGTGTAGGTTTCAGTGTGATTGATTTATGGGGCTTCCTTGCAAGAAACTATGATTCGTACATAGAAGATGCCCAATATTTATAAAAACAAATGAATAAGAAACATTTTCTTGGGAGCAACCTGAGTCCAAGAGTTAAGCTAGCTGGGATAATACAGTAAGAGACCTCATTTCAGAAAGGAGAAAAAGAGAAGCCTTTAAAAAATAAACATTCTGTTGTCGGGACGAGACACGCAGAAAAGTTCTGTTGATTCTGTCTGTTTATTGCAGTGCAGATGACGATCCTAGCATCTCGCTGAAGCTCGGGTACTTCCCACTGCGCTCTACTTAGGTGCCATGAGAGAGCAGAGACCAGAACTCCAATATCCTGCTCCTCTGCTCCCTCCAGAGAGTTCTCTCCCATGAGCCGTTTCCTTTTTGCTAGGATGCACAACAGCAGCAGGTGCTGAGAAGTGCCTGGGAACGGCTGTCTGGAAGGAAGGAGAAACAGCGTCTACACACCTTGCCCTCCCATGCAGAACTCGGACAAGTGGGCCAGCACCACATGGGTTCTTAGCAAAAGGGCATCAATAGTTACAGTCAATACAGTACAGCAATGCCCTCAAGGGGACAGCGAGCGCTCCTGTAGATCACCTCCCCACTCTGCTCTGAGCCCAACAGGGGAGTTTTTGAATTGTACACTAGGGAAGGTCGGCAAGAGCTCGGCAGAGAAAAGTGATGTGCACACCCACACACTAATAAAATTAATAAAAAACTTTACCAAAGTAATAATTTGCTTTGAATTTTTAAACTATACAACTAATCGTCCAGCATAAAGGCTCAGCAGGTAAGAACGCTGCTGTACAGGTCTAGTGACCCAAGTTCAAAACCCCTACAACTGTGTAAAGGTAGAGAGACAACTCCTCAGAGCTGTCGTTCGACCTCCATATTCACAAAGTGGCACCCCTGTCCTTCCCGCGAGAATAAAATTGATTTTGTAAGCTTGTGTGGGGTTGGGTGGGGGAGGCAGAAGGTGTGTGCACGTGAGCACCGGTGACCCAACACGGCTGCTGTGAATCTACTATGGGTCCTCTGGAAGAGCATCAAGTACTCCTAACTGCTGATCCAACTCTCCAGCCTCATAAAGTAAAATGTTTTTTAAAGAAATCAAATTTAAAGCCTCCTACTCCTGTTAATTTTTATTTTGCAGCTGGGTGTGGTGGCTCACACCTTTAATCCTAGCACTCGGGAGGCAGAAACAGGCGGATCTCTGTGAGTTCGAGGCCATTGTGGTGGCTCACACCTTTAATCCTAGCACTCGGGAGGCAGAAACAGGCGGATCTCTGTGAGAGGCCATTGTGGTGGCTAGAGCGAGTACCAGGACAGCCAGCACTACACAGAAAAAAAAAATTCTACTTTGCTCCCACCCCTAATTTTTGTGGCTTTTATTTTTTGTGCATGGGTGTTTCGTCTGCATATATATCCGTGGACCATGTGCATGCCCAGTGTCCTCAGGTGGGAATAGCACACTACATATCTCGGAACTAAAGTTACAGATGGCTGTTAGCCACTGTGTCCAGACATCTCCTTTAACTTTTTTGAAAGAGTCATTTTTTTCATTTATTATTATTATTACTATTATAATTTTTACTGTGTATTGGCGTAAAGATGTGAGCTGCTGTAATGCGGGTGTTGGGAACTGAACCAGGTCCTCTGGAAGAGCAGTCAGTGCTCTTAACCACTGAGCCATCTTTCCAGCCCCCTCAGGGATCTTTTTATTTTCTGAGACAAGGTCTCCGTATGTAGCCCCAGCTGGCCTCGATCCCCCTGCTGAGTGCCCAGACTAAAAGTGTGTGCCGCCCATGTCCAACCCCTTTGATTTTCTTATTGTGGGTGGAAATAAACAAATACATGGAATGGACGGATGACCAAAGTGAACAACCAGAACTAATGCTTAAGAGCGAGCTGCTAAAAGAAGCAAAACAACAAACCCTCTAGAATACAAAGGTGTACTTCAAAATTATTACACCTTAACAAAGCAGCTCAAGTATCTGCTATCTGTGAAAACGCAGCAAACTAGTGAAACTACCAACAGAACTCAAAATCATAGAAACAATGGTCAAATGAGCATAAGTAGAATTTCACTACAGAAATAGCACTTCACTGTAAGGACGCTTAATTGTCTTGTTTTCAAGCAATGTTTCCTATATATAGGGATTTATTTTATGGATAGTTTCTCCAAATCATCAAAGAAAAGAAAAAACACACTGTAAAACACATGGAAGAACACACGACAGGGCACGCAATTTTTTTTTCCCCAGCATTAACAATAAAAACACAACTAAAGTCGGGCAGTAGGGACGCACACTTTTCATCCCAGCACTGAGGAAGCAGAGGCAGGTGGATCTCTGTGGGTTTGAGGCCAACCTGATCTCCAGAGTGAGTTCCAGGGTGGCCACAGCTACATAGTGAGACCCTATCTCAAGAAGAAAAGAAAATGAAAATAGTATGGCAAGCATCCAAAAATGAAGCAGTATTATCATCAGTTTCACTTGTGGGCATGTAGCGCATGTACAAGCTCAGAGGGATCTGTATTAGAACGTCCACAGTGGGGTTATTCACAACAGCCTGAAGGAGGAAGGACGAACAAAACATGGGGCATACACAGTGAATTATTACCATGACGCGTGTACTAACGTGGACGCCTGAAGACAGCACATGAAGTGAAACAAGGGGAGCAGTAATCAAATCCATAAAGACAGAAAGCAGAATGCAGGGCTGCAGACAGAGAACACAGGGACGTAATGTTCAACATGGTCAGACATCTAGTGAGTGAGGACCACGATGTCAATAAATGTAGGATCTGAATGCCCCAGACCCTATAACCCTAAAAATGATTAAAACTGTCAAGCCTCTGATACAGCTGTCCTCACTCTGACCAACAAGTTCAATAAACATCTTAGCATTCAGTTTGGTTCAGGCCAGCTCAGAACTCAGTACTTCCTGCCTCTGCCTCCCAGGTGTATAGCGCACAGGTGAGCGGCACCACACCTATCAAGATTCTCAAATCAGTATGACACCACATTAATGATTTGAACATATTTCATTTATATTTCTTAAATGTCCGAAAGAGCAAACATTTCTTTTTCTCCCTCTTTTGAAATAAAGCCTTTTACAGGATGGCTCTCAATTGGAAAAACTGAGGTAAAATTCGGGAGCACACAGCTTGGTGGAGGAGCAGAAAATAGAAGAGATTACAAAAGAAAGCAAAAGAAAACACACAAAAAAACCTTGTTTAGGTGTTTCTTCCTCTTTTTTAGTCTCCTCATCCTCTAGAGTGGGACTTTCCCGGGAAGAGTCTTCCTGTTGGCTAGAGGTTTTCAATAGTACAGGATCAATTTGTGCTTTCAGGAGTGCAAGAGTCTCAGCCAACTCGTTTCGATTTCTAAACAAGGGAGAAAATAAAACAGCATAAAAATCTTTCTGAGTCTAGTGAACTGTGAACAACACCGACTGGACATTAAAATGGGGTGGGAAAACAACACAGTTAAGAACATCAAAGGCCCAGGAGCAGTCCTAACAAAACCCAGACTCTAAAGCTAAGTATCTGGAAAAGAACATTCATTAAAATGTACTTTCATCACACGGAAATCACATTTTCCTTACTGAATAGAACGGCAACACACGACACTGAATGAAAACAACTACACTACAACATTAAATGAGTCAGAGTGCGGCCCCCTCTTAAGGATTCTATAATCTTTAAGGAAGCAGTGTAAAGCTTGCTCGTGGCTCTTTTGACAATTCACTTTCTGTGTGCTATGTTGGGTTTTCTCCCTAGTCACCTTCCATGCCATCTTCTATATAGGTCCAGGGATTCATCTATCTCTGCCCCGTGCCCCATCCCCACACCAGTGGTGGGGCTACGGACACCGACCACTGGTCCAGCTCCTGCATGGATGCTGGGAATCTGAACTCCAGTCCTCACACATGGGCAGGAAGCACTCACCCACTCAGCCAACTCCCCAGACTCTGTATCATGCAAACCCTAGAAATATAATCTGTAGGTAACTTTACACAGTATTTTCAGTAATTTATCGTATTAAATGCAGTGTGTATTGTGCCAGCAGGAAGTAAAGACATTACCATCTCTACCATGTGGGCAATCTACAGGTGTTAAACATCAACATTATACTTGTCTGAGTTTATATGCTACCAATAAATCATTATTTTCTTATACTCCAGTGACTGTTCAGGGACACGGGTGGCAGAAGAGGACTCCAGAGTGCCAATATCAGCCACTTAATAGCAACCCATGGCAGGTTTCAATCTCTGCCTGTGGTGCTGCTCTGTGGCCAACAGAGCTGAAGGGATGGCTCAGCCATTATGGACCAAAAATGGTAAGAGACCTCTGCACAGTTTGTTCCCATCTGAACACATTTGAGCCAGGGTCCCAATGTGCAGCTCACACTGATCTCGAGCTCTCAATCCTTCTGTGTCGCTGTCCCCAGTGCTAGCATGTGCTGTCACATATGGCTGGGCTTTCTTTGTTTAAGGCAACAAGGAAAATCTTGAGCAACTGAGGGATCCAGAAATGAGTCCCTTCCTTAGTGATAAGAAGATATTCTGCTGGATGGCTGTTGAAATGTTCCCACAGATCCAAGTATTGGGGCCTGACTGACAGTTGGTGGGCATTTGGTTATGATCTAATCTCTGGGTTAATTTTTTCTTAAAGTCCTACTGCGATGGCATCACTGGGAGGTGGCAGGAAGCAGGCAGCTGGTCACTCAGAGTATGCAGTGGAGCACTGTGTAGCCTGCTCTGGTGCCTTCCTGTAGCCCCTCTCCGCATGCTGTCCAGAATGAGAGAAACGGCCTCTACTGTGGGACAATGGTCTGTACCTTGTCAACTGTATTTTAATAAAACGTTGATTGGCCAGTAGCCAGGCAGGAAGTAGAGGTGGGACAACCAGGCAGGAAGTAGAGGCGGGGCGATGAGAACAGGAGAACCCTGGGAAGAGGAAAGCTTATTCTGCAGTCATGATCCAAACACAGAGCAAGCAAGATGTGAATGCCTTGCCAAAAAAGGTAGTGAGCTATGTTGATAACATAGACGAGAATAATGGGCTAATATAAGTTATAAGAGTTCATAAGAAACCTGACCTAATGGGCCAATCAGTTTATAACTAATAATAGACCTCTGTGTGATTTCTTTGGGACTTAATGACTGCAGGAACCAGGCAGGATAGACACCTCAGACAACACTCTATGGCGTGTTCATATCACCATGATGCTCTCTTACCACAGGCCCAGAAACTGAGGAGGATGCCCACGAAAACATATGTTAACCCAATTCCTCCCAAAATTTCCCAAGTGCTGCTGAGATAATTCATTGATGTGCTTGCCTTACAAGCATAAGGACTGAGTTCTGTTCCATCAATGTCAGTAGGTTTGGGTATGGTGGTACACACTTATAACCCCAGAGCAAGAGAGGAACTATATGTGTGTCTTCCTGGGGCTTGCTGGTCAGAGAACCTAGCTCCAGGCTAGTGACAAATTCTTTTAAAAACTAAGGAGACAGCACTGGAGGATCAACAGCCGAGGGTGCTGTCCCCTGCCCTTCTACGCAAACAGTCACTAAGCACCCACCAATGCAAATTCACACACGCAAAGTTTCTTCCATGATCGTTTCATCTTAGAAATCTGATTTTTAAGTGGACATTGTTTTGTTATGAGTGCATATGGCTCTAAGCCCCCTACAATGTGCAAACATTTTTTCTGTGGTTACTAACATCATCTTCTCCACCACCATTGCCAATGTCACGGTGGTTCACAGTTTATTTCATCAGGGGCCAATGAATGAATAACTGGAAATTCAGTGTTGATGTTTAAAAAATTGTTATCTATTTCTTCCAGCTTACTATAAGAGCCTCACACTGTTTCCTGCTTGATTTGTCACGTGTAAGAAGGAAGCTCTGATGGAGAGGAGCTGGAGCAGAATCCGTGGTTAAGAGCACTGGCTGCTCTTCCGGGGACCCAACACACCCACACGATGGCTCACATGTAACTCTAGTTCCAGGAAATTTGATGCTTCCTTTTGGCTTCTTTTCACACCAGGCACAATGTGGTGCACAGACATATACGCAGGCAAAACACATCATACGCATGAGATAATTTTTTTTTTTTTTTTGGTTTTTTCGAGACAGGGTTTCTCTGTAGCTTTGGAGCCTGTCCTGGAACTCCCTTGGTAGACCAGGCTGGCCTCGAACTCACAGAGATCCGCCTGCCTCTGCCTCCCGAGTGCTGGGATTAAAGGCGTGCGCACCACCGCCCGGCCGCATGAGATAATTTGAGCACTTTTTCAAGGTATTTTCCTTGATAAGCAGAATCCCCATGCTGAGCATCACCACCACTCCATACCGCTGGAGAGCAGAACCTGCACCGAGCCAGCACAAGGATGTCTTTAATTGCTGTGTTCCACGTGCTGTAACAGCATGGAAGTTATACAAAGTCTCTTCCTTCATTACTTCTTGGCGACAGAGTCTAATGGATCCAGGTTGGCCTTAAACTCTATAAAGCCCAGGATATCCCTGAACTTCTAATCTTTCTGCCTCTATCTTTAAAGTGCTAGAATTTAAGGCATGGGTCATCATGCCCTGAGTTTGGCCAGGCAGTAGTGGCACATACTTTTAATCCCAGCACTTGGGAGGCTGAGGTAAGCAGCTGTCTGCGAGGTCGAGGCCAGCCTGGTCTACAGAGCAAATTCCAGGACAGCCAAAGAGAAACCCTGTTGAGAGAGGGAGACAGAGACAGAGAGAGGGAAAAGAAGAGAAAAAAGGAAGGAAGGAAGGAAGGAAGGAAGGAAGGAAGGAAGGAAGGAAGGAAGGAAGGAAAGAAAGAGAAACCCCTTTTGAAGACATTCTGTACACTCACGATTCTGTTAGCTGCTGTTAATGTGGCTTAAAAAGAAAAGTCCTATTCTTCAGCTAAGGACGGAACTATGAAGTTCCATTTTAGAGGACAGGGCATGGCAAGAGGGGTTTGTGGAGAATTTCAACTAGAACAAGCAGAATTGTCAATGAACACTAAAATTTTGTGGTCATCATCTAGTCCAGGTTTGTCATATGAGCCTGAGCTACTGTGAAGAAAATTCTTTTTAAAACAAATGAGAAGAGATGTCTGTAGTAACCCTTGCCTTTTGTTAGAACCAGAGTAGAGGGAACCCATAGCAGCTAGTACTGAGTCACACTCTGAGCATGCGCTACAGAAGCACAGACTGCCCAGCAGGGAGACTTGTCCCATGGAACAGCAACAGCAAGGCATGGGACAGGTCTGCCAAGAAACTCCGATAGCTCATGATCAGATCTTCAGTCAACTCAAACCTTCAGACACTAACTCTTAGTCTTTCCTTGTGTTTCTGTAGTCAGCCCGTCAACTCTCACCAGTCCTGACCTTCCCTTAGTTACGGGGTTGCACAGCACTAAGTGGCAGGGGCACTCTGAGGGATGGGCCCTTTCTACACGAGCAAGACCATCATTTCTCTGCTCTCTCCTGTAACTTCTCATCACCATTTCTTGGCACAGAGTTTTGGAAAGTCATCCTTATACTCTTGGGCCCTCTCATCCCAACGCCACAGTTTCTGGATGGTGCTGTACACCAACGCCCAGCTTCACAGCAACATAACCTTCGGCTGCTCACAGGGTATCTGGGGGCCTTTCAGGTTCAACGGTAATTTTAGATTCCACAAAAGAACTTCAAAACCAGTGAGCAAGCAGGGCGGTGGTGGCACACGCCTTTAATCCCAGCACTAGGGAGGCAGAGGCAGGCGGATCTCTGTGAGTTCGAGACCAGCCTGGTCTACAAGAGCTAGTTCCAGGACAGGCTCCAAAACCACAGAGAAACCCTGTCTTGAAAAAAAAAAAAACAAACCAGTGAGCAAGCCGGGAAATGGTGGCGCACGCCTTTAATCCCAGGAGGCAGAGGCAGGCAGATCTCTGTGAGTTTGAAACCAGCCTGGTCTACAAGAACTATTTCCGGGACAGGCTCCAAAGCTAGAGAAACTCTGTCTCGGAAAACAAAATAGATAGATAGATAGATAGATAGATAGATAGATAGATAGATAGATAGATAGATAGATAGATAAAAGGAAGGAAGGAAAAAAGAGAGACATCTTATTCTGCATCAATACTTTACATCTTTCAATTAATATTTTCCCTAATCAATTAGTGTTCTTCCCACAATGAGCTTATTGTGCTAAGTATTTTTCTCTTCAGGTTTGAGATCAGAGCTTAACTACATTCCAGGTATGACCAGGATCAAGAGTACACCTCACATTATTTTGTGAACCAATATATATTAATTATACATATTATGTGGTTAGTGCAGGTTGTTAGTGGTGGTTGAACTGAAGGCTTCACACCTGCTATGCAAGTAGCCTTCAGTAAACTATACCCCCAGTCACCCAGTAATACATTTTTAGGGAGAATGTGCTGGGTATCAAATCCAAGGCCTCCCGTGAGGTAGGCAAGCACTCTACTAATCAACCATTTGCCTAGACCAAGCAATCTCCTGTCTTGAGATAGGGACTCTGTCCAGAGCCCTAGGGGTCCTTCCACTCACTGTGTAAATCAGGCTGGTGTCAAACTCATAAAGATCTGCCTGTTTCTGCTGGGGTTAAAGGTGTGTGCTACACCACACGTGGCCAAAGTGGTAACTTTTTGAAAAAACTAAAATACACTTTCATATTTAATGTTCATAATATGCAAGACTTGGGAGACAAGACAGTTCACAACCTTTACCAACAGTAGCTCCAGCGAGTCACTAAGTTACAAGCTGGTTAAAACACCACGTCACAAGCATCTCATTGACATTAAGAATCTGAGGAAGCCAGGTAGTGGCAGTACATGCCTTTAATCCTAGCACTAGGGAGGCAAGGTAGGTAAATCTCTAAGAGTTCAAGGCCAGATGATCTACAGAGTGAGGTCCAGGACAGCCACGGCAACACAGAAAAACCCTGTCTGGAAAAAAACAAAAACTGAAGAAAACCAATGTTATCCAAAAGATACACTCTATACAACATATGAGACTTCACAGATGCAAAGAACCTAGCTAGGAATCCTAGCGAAGCTACTCACTGCCCTCATATTCTGAATTTTTTAGTATGGTGCCCACCAGGTCCGCCTAATGAAGTAAAGAAACCTATGTTCACCACGTGTTTAAACCTGGATTAGCAGACATCAGTAACTGCACTCAGTGTTTCTGAATGGTTCAAACATGTCTACATTTGTGTGGTCAGAGCTCCTGAACACAAGGATTAATAACACATGTGGGACTGGCGGCACATGCCTTCTTAATCTCATCACCCAGGAGGCGGCAGACAGTCCCAGTGAATTCAAGGCTAGCCAACATCAATTTCATTCATTCATAAAGGCTAAAAACAACCTGCTACAACTTCACTCAACAAATCCCTACAGTCAACACGAGAAAACTGCTCAGGGATTCTTCATGGGCGCTCCTTCTGTACACAGACTGTAGACACATTCTTCCATGTTTACCAGAAATACAGACTAACACATGAAAAGGTAATTTTGGTTTAGTTTTGGGTTTTGATGTTTTGGTTCTGTGTGATTTTCATATTCTTTTTCGAGACAAAGTCGTAGCCCAGGCTCGCTTTAAATATGCGGTGTAGCAAGGATAACTCTGAATTTCTGACCCTCCAGTTTCCACCTAGGCTAATAAGGAAGTGTCCCCCAGGACTGAATGCAAGACTGAGTATCTGAAGAAGCACTCAAGGAACTGCCACATCCCCAGCAGCTGGTCCTTGTTTTCTGAAGCCAGAAGCAACTAGAAATGAAGTTAGTTATGGCTGAAAAGGGGCGAGAAACACTACGAGAATTTTAACCATCTGCTGATAAGTACTTTTTTAACAAAGACACCAATGTCACGTCTGGGGTTAGGAAGTTGAAGGAAGAGCAAGGGTCTGTGGTCCACTGTGTGCAGCGCAAGTCTGAGGACCAGAGTTCAATCCCTAGAGAGAACGTTGTCCTCTGACCTCCACACGTAAGCTGTGGCACATGCGTGTGTCACACGCATACACATACAATAATAAAGAAATTTATTTTTAATGTGACATATTCTTTTTTTTTATAAAAGGGAAGAAAAGAGCAAATGTTCACCGAGCATGCAATATGGTCCCAGTGTAGTCTTTCATATAGTTCTCGTAACAGCTTGGAGGGAGGCAGCATTATCATAACATAAGGCTGGGAAGATGGTTCAGTGGGTAAAGTGCTCGCCAGGAAGAAATGAGGACCAGAGTTTTCACAGCCAGAATCCACAGAAATGCTTAGTGGGCATGGCATCCCAGAACCTGGAATCCCAGACTCAGGAAGCAGAGATAGGCGATCCCTGAAGCAAGCTGGCAAGCCATACTAGCCATACTGGAGAGCTCTGACTTCAACTGAGAGTCCAGCCTCAATGAACAAGGTGGACGGCAATTGAGGAAGATTCTCAATTAATGTGCACGGTGTGCTCACACACATACAACATACATGCACACCAATACACAGAAGCATATGCAAAAGTTAAATGAAGCACAGGAACATAACTGTTGGGAATATGCCTATATGTGGTATAAGATGGATCCATAAATACACATATTAACTAAAATAGCCACATCATGGACACACTGAACAGTGTGCATGAGAAATTGTTTTAACTGAACAGTAAACATGATTGCTTTTCTGTGCTGTATTTTTTTCTCTCCTTTTTTTCTCTTTTTTTGGATTTTCAAGACAAGGTTTTTCTGTCATTTTTGGTGCCTGTCCTGGAAGGCAGGCCTCAAACCTCAAACTCACAGAAATCTGCCTTCCTCTGCCTTCCGAGTGCTGGGATTAAAGGCGTGTGCCACCACCACCTGGCAATATATTTTTTGATATACAAAGCAGGAGAGAATATTTTTTCTGAGTATGCAACACTACTCTGGAGAAGAGTACACCTTGCAGCAGCACACATGAAGTCTACATGCAGAGAACAACCGTGAATGCATTATGTCTTAGGAGCTTGTCGCTTACTTTCGTTGAGGAACCTAGAAAAAAAGAACCGTGCAGTACCTGCTAATAACACCTGTGAATTCCCTCAATGCACACTTATTCTTTAGAATGAAAGCTGTACTTTACTAAGAAAATGAATGTTGTGAATGGATTAGTAATGACTAATGAAAACATGCTAAGAACAAAAACAGGGAAGGCTCACGTCCTCCAGCTCCTTACAGCCAGCAGTTAGGCATATATGAGCCAGTAACATTTCTAAAATTACTAATGTGGCTACTAGTGAAATATTGATAAATGATGAAACTGCAAGATAGAAAATTAAAAACACAAACATAATCTGCAAAGGTTCGACATCACTCACCTATTTAAAAAAACAAAAGACAAAACATTTCAAGATGTAAGATTTCAAATGAGAAATAAAAATGTAAGGCTATAGAACAAAAGCAAACACTTCAGAACTGCAAGAGAGAGACAGCAGATAAACTGTTCAGACTGAGATACTCAGAGAACTAAACAATGCTTTTCTTACATTCATAGCAAAGAATATTTTCTTCCATGCATATACTTTATTCATTAACATTCAGATTATAACATTTTGAGCAAAAGTATATGTCCTGATATGGAATGAGACGCTGTTTAAATTCATTTGTCAATTCTCCTTAAGAAGAAGACCGCTCTGGACTCAAAGATCACATTCCAATAGAAAAGAGGTAAAGATCCTGTACCTGACAATGCATTTCCAAGAAGAGCCATCTTGATCATCTTGTTCTTCTATGTACATTCTGACATTGTGGTCTTGATCCAACTGGTACCAGTACATGAGGCCATCTTTGTCCCGCCCAATTGGCTGGAGACGCATAGTTTCAGCATCCTCCTCATTAATTATGTTCTTGAATTTAAGATTGTCGTCAAACTGACACTCGCAGAGATACTGAAAAACATTTACACTGTGGCTTAAAATACCATACAAACACTTCTCCAACAAGCATCATGCACTTTCAGGAGTGGTCAGGGACACAGCAAGATCACACAGTTCATTTGTTCTTCACTACTCTTCCAATTTCTTATGTAGAATCTGCTTAAAATAATCAACATAATAGGCAAATTTGAACGTAACATTTTAATTTTACACAAGAATAGAGTTTTAACAATCACTTATATATAAATTATATTCCTAAAATGGTAAGTTTATGTGCACTAAAAGCTTCAATTATACCATTATATAACATTCTATTTAAATCTTAACTCATTTTTTCAAGAATTAATATTATTGGCAAATAAAAATCATACATATATGGTTTATAGACAATGCAGAATGATTTGTTCAAGCATACTTTGTGAGGAGAACTCTTATTTTCAGCTACGGAACTACAATCACTTTCCAGTATCACCTTCAACACTAATTGAGACTTTGTAAGTTCACCCCAAATCTCTCCAGTCTGACTGCTACTCCACTGACCAGGGCTCACCATGGGTGTATTCTGTGTTCTTTAAGGCTCTATGTCATAATGAGAACATGGTGTAATTTCTTCCTGAGCCTGGCTTACTAAATATAATAACCTCCTGATTTAAAAATGTTTTAAATTATATTTTGACTTATTTTCTGTAGGTGTGTAGGAAGGCACCCATGTGCCATGCTTGCATGTAGAGGTCAGAAGACAAGTGTGAACAGGTTCTCACCTTCCACCATGTGGGTCCCAGGATGGAGCTCACATCTTCAGACCTGAGCCACAGACCAGCACTTGTTTTCAGACTACAAAGCATCCCATTATGTTTATGTGCACCATGCATTTCATATCCACTAAGGTTCACCACTATTGTGATTACTGCTGCAGGTACATGAGAACACGAGTATGGGTTCAGCGCTGGCTTCATTCCCACAGGACTCACGCCCAGCAGGGGGGATGCTGAATCGCTGTGTCATTCCACTTAAACATTTCTGAGCAAACTCTCACACGTTTTGTTTCTAGGCAGTATTTTTTAAAATCCTAATTTTTTTCCCCTTTACTCTGAAGGCTGCAGGAGAAGGACTGCTTGAGGCTGAGAATTTAAGACAAATCTTTACAAAATAGTAATCCAGGTTCAGACAAACTTGGACACACCACAAATATAAGTGCTAAGTGGACAGGTGCTCAGAAGGTCTGCTCAATGCATCCTGTAGGCTTTTCAGTGAGCTAGAAGAGCAGTTAGCATTTCACAATACAGTGACAGCTATTCCTTCACCATGTCTTATCTCATACACATCTGGTGTGTATTAAGAATCACTTAGCCAGGCGATAGTGCTGCACCCGCCTTTAATTCTGGCACTCAGGAGGCAGAGGCAGGCGAATTTCTGAGTTTAAGGTCAGCCTGGTTTACGGAGTGAGTTCCAGGACAGGCAGAATTATACAGAAAAACCCTGTCTTGAAAAAACAAACAAGAAAAGGATCACAAACGAACAAAAAGAGAATTGCAAAAGCCCTTGAGGCCTCCTGAGCCGTGGAGAGGCAGTCACGAAGGTCACTCACTCTCTCCAGCAGCCGCGTCCCTCTACTGACCATGGCTTAGTAAGTGGGAAATAAAAAGAAACAGAAGAAAACTCAAGCGTGAAAGCAACCCTATGCTGAAGACTCAGATGACCCATTTTAACAATACTTTTGGTTACATGAAGGCTTTAACACAGTGGCATGCACTTAAGTTACCTGGAAAGCAACAAGTAATTAAAATTTTACTAATGATTAATTATTTGTTATTTTTATTATTATTATTGTTTGTTTACCACAGTCTGTACTATATAGTGATTGATGACGGTGACAACAACTGCTTCCCTATTCTGTTACTGTATCGCCAATCAGAAATAATTAAAACTGGATACACTGTAAAGACAGTCCTTAAAAATAGAAAAGACAAGAACTGACTTTTATGTGTGAGGTGTGCATGTGCACTCTTTGCAAGTGTGTGTGTGTGTGCGTGTTCCTACACATGGAAGCCAGTGGCTAATGTGAAGTTGGATTCTTAGACTTTTCTCCACTTTTTGCTGAGTCAGGGTGCCTGCCTGTGCTCCAGGCTTTGCGGGAGTACCATCTGTCCAGTTTGCCTCCCAAGGCTGGACTATAGGTAGGCTGATGCACCATCTGGCTTCTAAGTGGGTTCTGGGGATCTGAGTTCTGATCTCCATGCTTGTCAGGTAAGAACTTTATCTGCAAAGCTACCTCCCCAGCCCAGAATAGACACTGAAAATCAAGACTGTTCCTCTAAAAATAAAATGTCCACCCTACTGCCCACCTCCTGCCTTCTGTTAGGATATAAGAAATAGCCCAGGCTGGCCTCAAACTCAAGATCTTCCTGAATCAGCCTCCCAATTACTGAGATTACAATGTGTGCACTCACACTAAATTTCTTTTTCCTTCAAACTCTGTTGTTACCTGTGGTGATCCACTTATTTGTGGGTGCACTTGCAGACATGTGGGTGCGCATGTGAAGACAGAGTCACATCTCCTTCTGCCATGGGGTTCAAGGGATGCAAACTCAGGGGTGTCAGACTTGGTGGAAGTACGTTTACTCATTGAACTGTTTTGCTTTCTTTACTTTGTAATTTAGGGGTTAAAGTCTACTTTAAAAACATAACTACAACAGAAAACACATGCATTACCTTTAAGAGTGCTAGTTTGCACTCCACGCTCATCTCAAGATAGCCTTTCTTCTCCATCTCCCACGCCCAGGTACTGTTAAACTCTTGGCATATCTGTAAGAGAAAATGAATAGCTTAATACATGAAACAATTTTGGTTGCCATTTGTTATACTTTGATTTGGAATGCTCCCCAATAGCTCAGGTACTGAACGCTTATTAGTTGAGTAGGTGAGGGCTAGCTGTAGAAGCTGGTCACTCAAAGGCATACGGTCATCCCTGTTTCCCAGAGGATGAAAAAGACTGCTGCACCACACGCACCGACATGATGCTGTGTCTCACCACAGGCCCAGAGACAGTGGGGCCAAGAGATCGTGCACCAAAACTTCTGAAACCAAGAGCCAAAATAAATCTGTCTTTATTTAGGTTGGTTTTCCTAGCCATTTTGTCATAGGATCATCAAGTTGAATGGCAAGAAATACTGGTTGTCTTCTATGGTTATGTTGTATTCTTACTAATACACATATATAGAGGAAAGAGTTCAGAAATGACATGTCAATCCAATTCCAACCTATAATTCATACTGCTTAGAGTCACAGAAACATTTACTAATACTATGCCTATAATAACTAAGACAGAACCTGGTGCTGGAGAGATGGCTCAGTGCTTAGGAACTCTTACTCCTCTTGCAGAGGCCCCCATTTCAGTTCCCAGCACCCACATGGTGGCTCACAAACATCTATAACTCCAGTCCCAAAGGATCTGGTCCCCTCTTTCAATCTCAGAGGACACCAGGCACACACACTGTACACATACATATATGCAGGCAAAACACTCATATGTATAAAAAATAAATAAATCTAGCCGGGCGATGGTGGCGCACGACTTTAATCCCAGCACTCGGGAGGCAGAGGCAGGCGGATCTCTGTGAGACCAGCCTGGTCTACAGAGCTAGTTCCAGGACAGGCTCCAAAGCCACAGAGAAACCCTGTCTCGAAAAAAACCAATAAATAAATAAATAAATAAATAAATAAATAAATCTAAAAAGCAGCAACAATAACTTGAAAAAAATAATCTCTGCTGTATTCTACCGTATTCAACAACTTTAAGTGTATTTTACGGGTATTTTTCCACATGAGAATAGTTATTTGATCATCTCTCTAAAGGCTGAATTTCTGTTAAGGCAAGAGTAGCAGTCCGTTTATCTCTAACACTAGAAGAAAGTTCACAACCAAGTCAGACTCTATAACTACAGTTAACAGAGCCTCTCTTCAAACCGATAACCAGTGCAAACACCGCTGCTAGGCATTTGACAGACTTGACCTTGGGAGGGTCAGGATTCTTTTCCCACATAATTGAGAGCCACATAAGGAACAGAAGAGGTGACACGGACACATTCCACTCGACAGTCAGTGCGGTCTGGGTGTAAGGTCATGTGTTGGGAGCAGTGAGACCCCAGATCCTGAATTTCTTGTAATCCCCTGATCTGAGTGAGTGCCTACAGCTGCTCTGAGCACGAGACCTTCAGAAGTTCCTGATGGCAGGAGAGTGGTTTCTGGTGGCTTTGGCTGGGGTGTGGCTATCTCTATATAATCTGCCCCTGAACACAATAAAGGGGGCATTCTTGGGGAATTCAAGAATGACCCGCTTCGCTGTCTCTCTGTGTGTGTGTATGTATTTTAACCTACAGCCCCCTTGCCCGAAGCTTGTGAACTGGGTGCCAGCACACAGAGCACGGGGGGGGGGGGGGGGGGGGGGGGGGCGCAGTCACGCACGTGATCTGCACAGAGGTTCAGGAGAGCCTTCACGACACAGAGACACCTGGTCTCACACAACACAGCTAGTGAAGTAAACTGTCTGCAATCATCACAGGAGAATTCTTGGTTTAGATTCATTCCTTAGAAGCTAGGAGAGATTCCTCTGAAGAATTCCAAGAGTGTGACTTCTCTGACCAAGTGGTTTTTATCCGGTCATTTGTTTTTAGCAATAAGAGGAGACTAAGAATCATAATGATCATAATCCTTTTTGTTTGGTTTGGTTTGTTTTTCGAGATAGGGTTTTTCTGTGTAGCCCTGGCTGTCCTGGAACTCACTCTGTAGACCAGGCTAGCCTTGAACTCAGACAATGCCTGCCTCTGCCTCCCAAGTGCTCGACACCACACACAGCAATAGTATTGCTCTTAGGGACTGTTAAGTGGACATAAAACAATTATGCAATTTATCGTTTTTACTGTTGTTTTATTTTTTGCAAATTAGGAAACAAATAGTAAAAACAAAGCTCTGAGCAATAGAACTAATAAGATGAGAAATTATTCTGGAGCCAGGGCATTGGCTAAAACAGAGAGAAACATACAAACAGACAACAGAAAAAGCTTTAGTAGCCCTCTTAATCCAGGAAGAAGCTTAGGATGGACATCCTAGAAGGGTTACCCTTTCCCAGCCTTCCCTGGTGCCATCATTTACTAACTGGAAAAAAAAAAAAAACCAAACAAACAAAACAGAAACAACAACAAACCAGGAGGTCAATGTAGGAAAACACTGTGATAAGAACTATATAGAAAATGGCGAAAGCTTCACAAAAAGGATAAATTCTCCACTTCCTGGTATGCCACAACCCTGACAGAGCTGTTCTGTATATATAGATGTGTCTATATTAATGTATCAAAGTAAACAAAAGCCTGACAGATGCTGTCAAAGGAAACGCACAGGCGACACAGGGCCTGGACAGGTGTCACTCCAGCTCCCAGTACTAACAGTGCTGATGTTTAAGGCAGGGCTAGACGGATGGCGAGCTTCTCAAACACTAATAATGAGTTACCTAGTACACTACTTAGTAACTCTAAGAATTTAAATAGAAAAAGTAAAACATGGAAGAACGAGCACTGTTGTTCCCAAGAGTTAATAGGTAGAAACAACCCAAATATCAACAGAAGAACCGAAAACAAAAGACTGGTCCACATAATGGAAATTTACAGAGCCATGACAAGGATGGAATATAGCTGGGGATGTGATTCAGCTGTGCAGAGTGGGAAGGCCTTAGACCTAGCCCCACTGCCCACCCCACAAAGAAAAAGAAAGGAGAAAAAAAAGCAAAACAGCAACAACAAAAATAAAGAAATGATATACATATGGCTGCCAGGATGAATCTGGAAAAAAGGCTAATGCAAGAAACCACACCAAAGGGTACCTACAAGAAGATTCTATCGATTCCCATGTATACAGAATGTCTAAAGCACTGAAACTCAAATTCAGAGACAGAAAACAGGTTAGCAGTTGGTAGGTGTGATGATCAAGGCTGTCAGCTTGACAGACTTTCCATCATCAGGACATGCATGTTATCCCAGTTGTAAACAGGTGGGAGGACCACCCACTGCAGAAGGTACCATTCCCTAGCAGGGATCCCAGCCCAGATAAATGCGGAAGGAGACCTGAGCCTAGAATGCCATCTCTGACTGGATACCATGGGAAGAGCGGATTCCAGCTCCTGCTGCCCGACTTCAGCAGCAGGACAAACTCCTTCTCTGTAAGCTGCTTGTCAGAAGCTGCACAGCAGGAGAAAACCAACTCAGATACCAAGGGAGACGGGAACTAGACAATCGGAGCAGGACCTAGTAGTACAATGTTTTAAAATTAAGATAGGTTGCGAACTCCTTGTAAATACATACACAACAGCAAAAACACTGTCTAATTTATTTTAATTTTT
>NC_022023.1:2527134-2540255 GCF_000317375.1 Microtus ochrogaster
AACACTGTCTAATTTATTTTAATTTTTTTTTTTTAAGTTTTTCTAGACAGGGGTTCTCTGTAACTTTGGGGCCTGTCCTGGCACTAGCTCTTGTAGACCAGGCTGGCCTCGAACTCACAGAGATCCACCTGCTTCTGCCTCCCGAGTGCTGGAATTAAAGGCGTGCGCCACCACCGCCCGGCTTATTTTAAAATGTTTTAATCTTGTTATTTTGAGAGAGTCAAAATTTACCATGAAGCTGAGGCTGACTCTGAACTCCTGACCTTCTGCCTCTTCGCTGAAGTCCTAAGATTACAGACATGTGCCACCACACCTGGAAAAAGCAGCAACTTTATAAATGTAAAAAAAAAAAATCTAAAATGTTTGACTGGGTTGGGAAAGAAATGAGGCGAAGAAGCTGTATTTTGCCTAATAAGTTAGGAATATCGGCACTACTCTTAATTAACTGTTAAACATGTATTTCATGTACCAAGAGATCTGTGGATACAAAACTATGTTCATTTACAAATTTACAGGTTTTTAAATTTTTCCTTACCAAAACTAAGCCATGACCTTCTATACACTGTTAGCACAGTAAATGTCCAGGAGGGCCGCAGTAACACAGGAGAGCCCGTAGTGGCACAGCTCACATTAGTGCAGGGCAGGAAAGATGAACTAAGAGGTGGAGCTCTGCTGACAGTGCCTGCACGAAGGTTCAACCTCCAGCACTGCTAAACCAGATGGCAGCGCACACCTGCAATCCTAGCACTGGCAGGCGGGGGCAAGGGTCAGAGCTCAACAGCATCCTACAGGGCCAGTCTGAGGCCAGCCTGAAATACATAGATCTTGTCCTAAGCCAAGTCAAACCAACCGATGACAAAAAAGAAATGGTCTCTGTACCAAGAAATCCAACTGATCAGTCAACCAACCAACAACCAACCAACAGTCTACAAAAATAAGAACACAGAAATAACAATACAGCCAATGGAGGAAGAGAAACCTAAAAAAAGGTTTATTCAAGTAGTGACATTTGTGAACAGAAGGAGTAGTGACATTTTACTCATCAAGGAGCTGGAGCATAGAAAATTGCTTTTATTATTTGTGTGTGTGTGTGTGTGTGTGTGTGTGTGTGTGTGTGTGAGAGAGAGAGAGAGAGAGAGAGACCAAAGTGAACTGAGGCACTGACCTATATGGACGCCCACACAGAAATGGCTTACACACACATGCACACGTACACCCTAAGAATAAAACTACAAAAAACCCACATTTTTTCACTGGTCCTTTATATTCTTCTCTTACACCCCATTTCACTAATTTTTGCCCTGATTTTGATCACTTTTGTCTGTCTACTGATGGAGGGTTGGACTTACATAGAGGTTTAAAAGCACACAGCTTGATTCAAAGCTTGCCTCTCCCCACAGCAGGGAGACTCTGTGGACTCAATCACCTGTTCAACTTGTACTTGCAGACTCTTCTTCTGTAAATGGAGGTTTGGGGCAAACAAAAGATAAGGAATGTGCCAATCACAGACTCGCTGTGCCATGCCTCCATTACATATATGCAAACCTGAAAAGAATTCTGGAAAGCCATAAGAAGAACCAATTAGAACACAAGCAGGAGTTAAAAGAGATGGTTAAAAAAATATGCTAATAATCTTTAAAATGTAGGTAAATATTGTTTTCCAATACTAGCTTCAGTCATGAGGATGGAACATGTTTAAGATGTAAATACAGTTATTAATTATTGATTCATTTTAATGTCCCAATTTTATTTTCTAGGGATTAACCACACATTTAGCTAAACCACTTCTAATGTTATGTTCTACGTCCAGGATGATAGTGAATTTGGAATGTTATTAGCATATATTAATGATAATAAATTTCATTATGCTTTTATATATTTACATGATGCATTTCATAATGTCTACCATTTGTTTTATTCTATCTTATTTCCTACAAATGAGTGTGTTGTCTGCAGGAATACACACCGCCATGTGCCTGCAGTGCACGTAAAGACCAAACACAGCTCCAGACGCTCCAAACTGGAGCTGCAAGTCGTGAGCAATCATGTGGGCGCTGGGAACCAACCCTGGGTCCTCCCATCTCCCCAAACCCCCAAACTAAATGTATAACCTACTGCTTTAGGGGCTGTGTTCCACTGTCTTTACTGTAGGGGAGGTGATGCGTTGTGACCACATCGACCTCTCTGTAACTGGCTGCCATTCTCCTCCCATCCCTGTCAGGCCCTCTCTCCCAGCTAGTCCTGCGTCTGAGAGTGATTGTTTTTACAGATGATGTGTTTACATTTAATGATTTGCATGTCTGTGTGTGCATGCACCCATGCATGCACGCACCACACAGTATGCATCTTGAGACCAGAGGACAACTTTCAGAAGCTAGTTCTCTGTGTCAAGTGGTCGGTCACAGCCTTGGTGATGAGATTCTGTCCCTTCTAAGCTCTTTCCAGCACCAAAAGTGAATATTTTGAAGCTAAGAGTCTTGCTAAATGTAGAGAAACCTGTTATATTAAATTTTATTTATTGTGGATGCTTATATACATATATTAAGTTTATTTTATATATAACATGTTTTAAGATAAAATTTACCCTTTTAAACCTTTTCAACTATATATTCCACATTAATAAATTTTATTAATTTTATTCAGGATTTGAGCAGCCACTATTACTTTTTATTTTTAAACATTTCTTAGGGTGGAGAAATAGTGTAAGCTTTGAAAGCATGAAGCTATGTGTCCGGACCTCGGCACCCATGTAAAAAAAAAGCCAGGAGCGCTCATAATCCCAGTGTTGGAGAGGCAGCCTGGCGGATTCCCAAGTTCACTGGTGACACGGCCTGGCTGAGTGACTCTAGGCTCAGTAACAGACCACTTTAAAAAATAGTGTAGAGAGTGCAACTGAGGGACACACTAACATGAACCTTGACCCCACATGGACTCCCAAGTGTGCGGCACACCCACACCACTTCACAACTCAGCTGCCTTACCATGAAATCCTTTCTCATCCACTTTCAGACTACATAAATGTCCATGTGATGAGACCACAGAGCACTTGTCCCTGCTCCTCGCATCTCTAATGAATATCTTTTTTTTTTTTTTTTGGTTTTTCGAGACAGGGTTTCTCTGTAGCTTTGGAGCCTGTCCTGGAACTCCCTTGGTAGACCAGGCTGGCCTCGAACTCACAGAGATCCGCCTGCCTCTGCCTCCCGAGTGCTGGGATTAGAGGCGCGCGCCACCACCGCCCGGCTTCTAATGAATATCTTGTTTCCACCCGTAGACTCTAGTCAATAACACAGCAATAACCATCAGCATAGAAGCAGCTGAGTCCCTGTACAAGTGAGGCTTCTAGGCTATACAGCAAACCGACTTTTAGATGGCCGAGGACACAAAAGATTCTCCTGAAGAAGGTGGAAGGGACTGAGTTGCCGCCAACATTGTCACAGCCCTGCCTTAGAAATAGATACCTTAAGGTATAGCAGGTATTTTACTGCTGGCTTAAGACTGTTTTTTGCCAGGTATGGTGGTAACAACTTTAATCCCAGCCCTTGGGAGTATGCTAGATGGTCAAGGCTAGTCTTGGCTATGCAGCAAGTCTGAGACCAGCCTTGCCTACACAGAACCTGTCTCAAAACAAATTCCTGACTAATGAAATTGAGCATCTTTCCAGAAGATGTACTTCCTGAACATCTTCTGTTGAAATGTCTCTTTCAAACTTTATCTATTTAATCTGGAGGGGGTGAGAGGGGAGACACTCCCACAAAGACAAAGCTGGCCGCACACACTTCTGTGACAAGGATAACCCTGAACTTCTGACTGCCCTGCCTCTGTGCGCCCACCCCGAGCCTCACACATGGCTAAGCATCACTCTAGCAACTGGGCTGCACCCTAAGTACCTGGGAGCAGATGGGAACCGTCGGTCTATCTCTGAAAGGGCGTCTTTTCTCTGCTGAATTTTAGGAGTCGTGCGCCCCGCCCCCACCTTTGGAACTTTTTGAAGATTTATTTTACGTGATGATTGCTACCACATGCATGTATATACATCACATACACACCTAGTGTCTGTGAAAGTCGGAAGAGCATGTCAAATCCCCTGGAACTGGAATTGTAGGTGGCTGTAAGCCACCATTCGGTATGTACTTGGAATCAAGTCCAATTCTCCGCAAGAGCAACAAGTGCTCTTAAATGCTAAGCTACCTCCCCAGTTTGTTTTATCCTCCCCCATTTCCCTATGTGTGTGTATATTTTATTACACAAATGTTTTATGCATGTTTGCATGTATGTGAATATGCATGTGGGTGGGACGCATACATGTGTGCTGAGCGTATGTCAAAGCCAGACTGAGGTTCTTGCTAGGAATCCTCCTTCACTAAGGCAGGGTCTCTCCATCAAGCCCAGAGCCTGCTGACAAGGCTAGCTCACTAGCTGCTGGACCTGGGGACTGTCTCCACCTACCAAGGCTGGAATTATAGGCAGGTTGCCATAAGCACCTGACATTTCTGTGGATTCTGGGGGCCCAAATTCAGGTCTTCAAACTTTCTGGGTAAGTGCTTACTCACCCACCCATCTCCTCAGTCCTTAGGAGGTCTTTTTTTTTTTTTAAATGTGGTGTTTTGCCTGCGTATGTCTATATGAGAGTGTCAATTCTCTTGGAACTGGAGTTACAGACAACTGTGAGCTGCTTTGTGTACTAGAAATTGAACTCAGGTCCTCTGGAAGAGCAGCCAGTGTTTTTAATCACTGAGCCATCTCTCCAGCACTTTCTCTCTGTTACAGTCCTAGCTGTCCTAGAACTAGCTCTTGTAGACCAGGCTAGCCTCAAATTCACAGAGATCAGCCTGCCTCTGCCTCCCAAGAACTGGAATTAAAGGCGTATGCCACCAGCACCCAGAATAGAAGTTCTTAATATATTCCCGAATAAACGTCCCAGATTTGCAAGGCACATAATTTGCAGCATGAAGAACCTCACTCTACAGGCCTTTCTCACCTTCTTTATAAAGTTCTGACGCACAAGTGTTTTTAATCTAGTCTAGTTACTGTTCCTTTTAGAATCACACCTGAGATCACAAAGATTTCCCCTTAGAGCTTTACAGATTTAGGCCTTACATTGTTGAACCATTCTGAGTTATGAAGTAGGATACATGTTCTATTTTGCAAATTGTAGTTTAAAGTACTATTTAACATAACAGATACAGTCAAAAGATATAAAACCACTACAGTAAATGAATGATCACTATACATACTGTGTTCTGCCATTCTCAGCTCGGCAGGAATCAAGCACTAAGAATGCTACTATGAATCCATCATTAAACCACCTTAGCTCGCACAGCATCACATAGAAAACTACGAGACGCACAACGGAGCATTACTATTATTATTTATTACCCACAAGCATAAATAATTTGGGCAAAATTCAAGTAAATTTGTGAAGAAATGAATGCTACAAAGGGGGAAAATTTTATTTAAAATTATGGTGCTGTTTCTTTTACGAGTTGTTGCTAATATTCATACAGACTTGCTGGGCTCCAACAATCTGACTACAGTATGCTGAGGGCATTCATACAGCTTCATTTAACAAGAATTAAATTTTACTTAGTGAGCAATTAACTTCTACACTTGGGAATTAAGAGAGCCAGCTGCTTTCTCATTACAAATCTGGTACTCTTGCCGATATTCATTATGTGTAACACATAAACTACTCCCTACAAGCCCATGTGTTTGAACACTTGGTTCCCACCTAGTGCACTGTGTAGTTATGAAACCTTTGGACATTTTCTGTTTCTTGGTCCAGCTAGAAGACTTGCTGCAAACAAGGACTGAGCCACTTCTGCTATCACACCTTCCTTAAAATGATGGACTTGAAACCCCTGAAAGTGTAAGCCAAAACTTCCCTTAACTTCTCCTGGGTACAATCTCACAGTGATAAGAAAAGTAACTGCCACGATTACATTAACACAGCACGTGAGAAGGCTTTGCTCCGTGTGAGGACAGAGCACCATGCTGTAGAACAGATGCACCGAGCTGTCCTGGCTTTGCCATCCTCTGTGTTCCTCAGAGCACCACAGAAGTTATGTATATGACTACACACACACACACACACACACACACACACACACACACACACACACACACACGACCTGGAAGGTGGCGTGCACTGAATGACACTCACTGCACCAGCACAGCACCAGGAGAAAGTTATCAAACACCAGCAGCCATTATTACATTATGGAAAAAACAGAATTCTAAAAAATTTTGGTGGTGTGAAAAAAAAAATTCCTGAAAAGAAGCTGTGTCTGGCTGTGAACAAAACTCCTGGGCAAAATGGTGTCTGCAGAGACTGATGGACCAGCTGGGACTTAGTGCTGAGGGGAGGTCAGAATTTGGTAGGTTCAGAGGCTAATTGCTTTATCCTGGCTAGTTTTAGCTCTCTAGAGCAGTCACTCCTTGCCCACTTCTGTATCTGAACTAACACACCTTGTGATAATAAATAAAAAATACTCCTAGCTACTAACCTATCAGTACACTAACTTCTACCAATCCAAGAGGTAAAAATGGCATTAGATAGCATCTTAGGCCCGAAGAATAGCTCCTCCCACCTCTCTGTCCTCGCCTCTCTTGTCTACCCACCAACATAGTTTAAAGTTGCCTCAATTTATGTCTTTTTGGTTCTATGAAACCATAAAACCCCTGTGAAACTGCTTCCACATTGGAACATGCAATCTGGGGAACCTAAACCTGTCTTCCTGAGCCACCACCACTCAGAGTGGCTCCAGAATAAACTGTTGCTTACTCTCTTTTTGTAGGAGGAATGTAAAATGCTCTGGTCACTATGGAAAGCCATTTGGTAGTTCCTCAAAAAGGTAAATACGGACATCACTATATGGCCCCTTCACTCCTAGGTATGAAACACACAAACGAAAATATATTTCCTATGAAACCGTGTGTGCAAATTTTCATAGCAACGTTATCCCTCCAAAATGAGAGGAAACTTAAATGTTCAGAAACTGGTAGAGAAAAAAAGGTAGTAGCAAGCAAACACTGGATGGTATGCAGTAAACACTAATATACACCACAGTGTGCACAGACTTAAGACTTCAGACCAACTCAAGCCAGACAGACACCGAGGCCAGGGGTTAGGGTTCCCTTTGTAAGAAATGTTCAGAACTGGAAAACAGTGCAGACAGAAGGCGGAGCTGTGGTGACTAAAGACTGGGAGCGAAGAGGGTGCGCGGTGCAGGGCTGGGACCACGGATGACAAACACTACGGCTCTCTCCAGAGCCAGAAATTTCACAGAATTCAAGTGTGGCAGTGGTTTGATGATCGTGGCGTTTACAAAAGAACAGTGACGCATACGCTGTAAATGGTGGAGTGTATCTTGTTATGTGAAGTGTATCTCAGTTTAACACTCCACAGAGAGTGTAAGATACAAACAAAAGCTAAGAGCAACAATCTTGTCTCACTCTGGAGAACACAGCTGTAAACATCTAATTTTCATCAAATATGACCAAATTATCAAACAATGAAAGATGCCTCTTATTAATTCATGATGGATGACAGCTTCCAGAGAATAAAAGCAACAGGCGGGGGTGCGATGGGTGTGACTCAGTGATTGTACAGTTATCAGGCACAAACCAGGCTGGTACCCAGTGCAGGGGAGGGCAGCAGGCAGTAATCAGGGAAAGAAGAGAGGGCAGTCGAACAGTGACATGTTCTGAGATTGTTTAGATCAAGACCATATTTTTCTTTTTCTTTTTTTTTTAATATTTATTTATTATGTGTACAACATTCTGTCTGTGTGCATGACTGCAGGCCAGAAGAGGGCACCAGACCTCATTACAGATGGTTGTGAGCCACCATGTGGTTGCTGGGAATTGAACTCAGGACCTTTGGAAGAGCAGGCAATGCTCTTAACCACTGAGCCATCTCTCCAGCCCCCTCAAGACCATATTTTTAACCAAATTTATTTACAAAAATTGTCACTTTTATCTTCCATTTATTCTGTTGTTGTTGTTGTTGTTGTTGTTGCTTTTTGAGACAAAGTCTCACTAAACAGCGCAGGCTGGCCTTCAACTCATAACCCTCATGCCGTGAACTCAACCTCCCCATCCGTGGCTCCTGCGTTTATTCTGAGGGATAAACAAGGGGTTACTTCTTGTGGAAGAGCAGAAATCTATTACATGTTTACTGATTTATTCTGTGTCAGGACAGCTATGCCCAGAACATGTGAAAAGGTGGTTGTTGACCAACAGGCTTGCTACCAAGTGCCTTAATCCAAATTAAATTATTTTCTCATTATCCTTTTGCATAAAAGCCTATAAAATAATTGACTTATTACCATCTGCATGGACTCCGAAGACAGCACAGGCCACAGACATATGACTTCAGGTGTGAGCACAGATCATGGACTTCAACATTGTTAAGACACTGAAGGCTTCCGTGATAAAATCTCCCCCAACCCTACCCACTACAGAGAGAGAGACAGACACACAGACAACTGTACCTCCAGTTCCAAGGGGTTCAATGCCCTCCTCTAGCCTCCTTGGGAATCAGATATGACACACAGCCATACAACCAGGCAAAATACCCATACACATTAAATAAGAAAATAATAGCAATAAATCTCAAAAAAAATGAAAAGAAAAAGATAGTCTCTTGAGGTAAATATGTACATACAAACATATGTATGTTTTTCAAGGTAAGGTTTCTCTTTGTACTGTTCTGAAACATACTTTGTAGACCAACCAGGTTGGCCTCGGACTCAAAGATCTGCCTGTCCCAAGTGCTGAAATTAAAGGTGTGTACCACTGCCCCCTAGCTAGGATAGCTCTTTTAGTTTTGGTTGTGAGTCCAGGCCTTAACAGCTAAGCCACCTCTCCAGCTGAGATAGCTTCTTTTACAATCCCTCTCCCTGCTACTTTGAAGGCCTTGCCCTGGAAGGAGCAGGGCCACAGGAAAGTACAGGCACGGATACTACCAGTGGCATCTATCATCCCTCGTCAAAGCTGTCTGAAATCACTATGGTGGCTGAAATCATTAACACCCAAGGGCAACGGGAAGAGTTCCCTGGATGTATGAGAGAGAGCCCGGTGACAGAGAAATTTCTCTGTGGCTTGCCAAGTGAAAAGAATGTGAAGACCTCAGCCAAGCAGGAAGTCAACATGTCCTAGCAGATCAGCTAGTTTAAATTCTCCCTCACCATGTTTGTTTGTGAGGGTCTATCTTAAAAGTAAAATGTAACTAGATTAAATTCGTGGGTTTTCTTTTTTGTGTAATTCTGGACAATGTATGTCAGACAGTGCAAGACATGAAACAAAAGCTGGACACCTCTCCAGCTACCAGGGATCAGGATCTTGTTGGTTCTACTTTCCACAAAGGAAAGGCAAGGGGGAGGGGGAGGAAAAGGCAAGGGGAAAACATTCCCACAGGGCTTCTTCACTGTGGGTTTCTCACCGTATGACATAATTGCTGAGCCTCTCACTGCATTCTCTCTTGGTACCTTACACAGGTAAGGCTGAGCTACCGGCAGTTCCTAACAGGCACCTGCTCACTCTATACAATTGTCTTACAGTTGTTTAAAGAGACACTAAGAAGACATAACAAACAGTAACAGTAGTATGGTTGGCTGAGTCTAGGCTGAGGAGGCAAGGAAATGCCAGATGCTTAGTCTGTAAACAGAATTCTGATTTCATGATATCCCGTTACTTCAAAGAAAGAGACAGCTCTCAGCAATACATACGCACAGCACTACTACAAGAAAAACAGTACAGAGCAAAGAAAGGTCAGGTATGACCACAGGTCTGGCTGCCGCCAGCAAATGAAAACAAACACAAGAAAACGGGGATTGTCTACATGACTGTTTAACCTAGCATCACTACTTAAAGGTGAAGAGAAGCAAGCACTCAAGACAAAGTCCAGAAGTAAGACAAATGTCCCACCAAAGCCCCGGTCAGCAAGTCCAAGGTGTCAATGAACAGCTGGCTCTGCCATTTTTAGCCATGTGGACCTATACAAGTTTTTTAGCTTCTCAAATCCAATTTCCTTATACACAAAACAGGGATAATCTGTGTTTCAAAGTTACAATCACACAAAAGAAAATTCAAAGTTTTCACCAGTGCACAGTGAATGTTCATTATAAAAACCACACAGTAAGAACCAGGTCTTCTGGCTCCTGTAATCTCAGCACCAGGCTTAGGCAGTGGACTCTGCCCTGAGCCTACACAGTGAGGCCCTGTCTCAGAGAAAACACAGAACAAAACAAAACACATACAATAGTTTCCATAATGAAGTTAATACCAAGTCCACAGTGGAAAATTCAAACAATAGCTTCTACAACAGAGTTAAGCTAAGGAACACCTTCCTGGGAAAATGCTCAAGGAGACAGAAATGCTCCAGCTGAGGCCTAAGGGATAGGCCAGTGTGCCAGGAGAATACAAGAACTCCTAGGGGAAAGACGGCAGGTTCAAGACACAGGAAATTTGTGAGAGGAAAAATTTCTGAATTGGAAAGTATTATGGTTTCCTTTCTGTGTATAGGAAGTCCCTTTCGGGGATGGAGAAATGGCGCAGGGGGTCAGAGAGCTTGCAGTGCAGGACTGAGGAACTGAGTTCAGATCCCAAGCGTGGTCACACAAACCTGCAAACATCTGCTGAGAACTGGGGAAGGGAGGAGGGGCACTGAACTGTATGAGTATGTGTTATAGACAGTAAGATGACGGGGATTGCTGCCCAGCCAGCTTAGCTGAAAATTCCAGGTTCAGTGAGAAACCCTGCCTCAAGGGGAGGAGGCAGAAGAATGTTAAAACTAGCTTACTCTGGCTTCCATTCAAGTACACTTGAGTGGGCCACTATTTTGAGAAATGTTTGTTCTTTCCATACGCCTGACATCAGTTGGTCGGTGGTTTGCTAGCACTTTTATGCTATATTCTCTTTGGACCAGATACCACTCAATGCTCTGCAGAGAGCTAACAACAAACACGGTAAACGTCAATGCACACACAATCACTTAAACTATGTGGCTTGGCACCGGAGCTGATGTCAACTACAGATCATCCTCCACAGCATACCTGTCCTGTTCCAATCACACTTGATTTACAAAAACAGGTAGGATTTGGCTACAGTTTGCTAGTTCCTTCCTACTCTAGACTACCAATAGCACTTGTAACAATTCACAGAGAACAGTGGCTAAAAAGGAAAGGCTTAGTATTATAACCTGAGCCAATACGAAACTTGAGC
Organism: Microtus ochrogaster; assembly: GCF_000317375.1. Classification (NCBI taxonomy): domain Eukaryota; kingdom Metazoa; phylum Chordata; class Mammalia; order Rodentia; family Cricetidae; genus Microtus; species Microtus ochrogaster. The sequence goes on from NC_022023.1 coordinate 2,538,358, forward strand.
TGGGAGATTCACATAGAGTAAACATACCACACTTAGTCTTTTGTTAACTTGACACTAGCCAGGGTCATCTCAGTAGATGGAACCCCAATTGAGGAAATGTCTCCCATCAAGCTGTGTACTCTAGGCAAGACCATGGAGTATTTTCTTGATTAATGTTGATGTGAAATGGCCCAGCCCACTCCAGGTGATGCCACCCCTAGGCAATCAGTCTGAGTTGTGTAAGAACAGGCTGAGCATGTCACGGAGAACAAGCCAGTGAGCAGCATCCTCCATGGCCTCTGCTTGAGTGAGTTCCTGCTTTGGCTTCCTTCAGTGATGGACTGATCAATGGTGTGAGCAAAACAAACCCTTCCCTCCCCAGGTTGCTGACCAGAACTGAAAATTCTTAATTCAAAATAGCAAAGGGGGGGGGGGGGGCAGAGAGATGGCTCAGAGGTTAAGAGCATTACCTGCACTTCCAAAGGTCCTGAGTTCAATTCCTAGCAACCACATGGTGGCTCACAACCATCTGTAATGAGGTCTGGTGCCCTCTTCTGGCCTTCAGGCATACACACAGACAGAACATTGTATATATAATAAATAAATAAATAAATAAATAAATAAATATTTAAAACTATGCAAGAGCAGGGCAGAGGTGGCACACACCTTTAATCCCAGCACTCGGGAGGCAGAGGCAGGGGGATCTTTGTGAGTCTGAGGCCAGCCTGGTCTACAGAGCGAATTCCAGGACAGACTCCAAAGCTACAGAGAAACCCTGTCTCAAAAAACCAAACAAACAAACAAAGTACTATACAAAAAATATACAACAGCACCAATACAAACGACCAATTCAAAAAATTGGCAAGGACAAAGAACTTAAAAACAGGCAAGAACACATGAAAAGAATGTTCAACAAACTAATTATTAGAGCAATACAAACATACTAGGTTTCTATAAAATGAGTAAGTGTGTTGCTACAGAGAGTGATGATTAAGTCATCATAGAAGACTCCAGCACGTTCACAAGAAGTTAATACAGAATTATTACATGACACAGTACTTACAAAACAAAATGAAATCACTTGTATACCACCAAATTTGTACAAATGCTCAAACTGCAACTTTTGCCCACTTTCCAAAGTAGGCAAAAGATGGAAGCAAGCCAAATATCATAAGCCTATAAATGATTAAATAAAATGTGCCCTAACCGTAAAATGGAATATCATTTAGTATAAACAGAGTACCAGCACAGCCAAGAAATGCATGAACCTTGCAAACATCAAGCCAAGTGGAAGAGAACAGATGTAAGAACAGTGTGCTAAGACTCCACTTCAGAAAGAGTCAAGAAAAAGCAAATTCTCCAAGCAAAATCAAATCAGTCCCTGCCAGGGCTATAGTAGAAAGTAGAAGTCGTTAGGAGATACAAAGTCTCCTCAGTGATGAAAATGGTCTGGAACTACATAGTGGCCAGCACAACAGCACTAGCAGAAAATACAAAAAAAAAAAAAAAAAAAGACAGCGAACACAGAGGACTGTATATTGTATGACTCCATTTACATATCATAAGCTAGACCATAAAGGGCAGTCCCGAGTGTCTTCTCTGACTCTGTGCTGATGCGGCTGCACAGCTCCACTCAGGCTGAGCTGGAGCCACATCACAGGGCTACAGAGTCTGATGAAACCAACTCACCTCTACTCTACTCACATCACCCTACAGAGCCTGAGAACAATCAAGAGTCAATTCTTTACGATATTAACTTATTCAAAATACTAACGTTTGTTAGTAACAGAGCCAGGATTAGAATATAAGATACTTAGCCGGGCGTTGGTGGCGCACGCCTTTAATCCCAGCACTCGGGAGGCAGAGGCAGGCGATCTCTGTGAGTTCGAGACCAGCCTGGTCTACAGAGCTAGTTCCAG
>NC_022023.1:2540355-2541942 GCF_000317375.1 Microtus ochrogaster
AAACCCTGTCTCGAAAAACAAAAAAACAAAAAAAAAAAAAAAAAAAAAAACAAAAAAAGAATATAAGATACTTACTTCTCCCCCAGTTCTCAGAACATTAAAAAATATATATATATATAGAAAAGTAAAATAAAAATCTCTTACTCAGGCTCAGCACACCTATAATCTCAAGACACCGAAGGATTGCAACTTAAAGAGCAGCCTAGCTAGACTGCAAAGTGAGACCCTGCCTCAACAAAGCCAAAAGAATAAATGAATACAAACAACTTTAATACATACAGATATTAAGTCCTTATAATGCTTTTAAATATTATGTTAAAACCAGCATTCTGATATCACAGCATCTCTTTTTAAGCTCCAAATCTCTCATTAGTCATTTTGCAAATGTAAAAACATTGATTTTACTGGTATTTTAAAAAGCACTTGAAATAGCTAAAAATTTATTCATTCATCATTTATAGATTAATGTTTCCAACAATTTAATTAAACATTATCTATTTTTTCTTTTAGAAAAGACCATTACATAAAATCTTTGAAAATCTAAGCCGGCTTTACAGTGCTTTATTTTACGTTTTACCATGATGGAAATCACCTAGTGTGTGCATGTGTGCACATGCATGCATAGGTGTGGGCACACAACCATCACGGGTCACAGGTGGAGGTGAGGATAACTTGACAGAGTTATTTCTCTCCTTTACCCCGGGTCTTGGGAATAAACCTGGGTCATCAAATTTGGAAGCAGGCACCGATTCCTGCTGAGCCATTTGACTGGCCTGTTATTAGCATTTTTTAAATTAGATTAAATATATGTGTCAATTAGTGCATGCGTGTGCACGCACACGTGTTTGTGAAGAAAAATCTATCTTTCCTTTTGTTGCTCTGAAGACAGGCTTTCCCGTAGTCCAGGTGGACCTGTAACTAGCTTATTTAGAGGACCAATCTCAAGTCTTGTGATCCCCCTACATACACCTCTGGAGTGGCTGGGATCAATCAAACACAGGGTCTCTGTTTGCCCAGACTCTACCCACTGATCTACGTATATAAATTTTTTTTTTTTTTTTGATTTTTGAGACAGGGTTTCTCTGTGGCTTTGGAGCCTGTCCTGGAACTAGCTCTGTAGACCAGGCTGGTCTCGAACTCACAGAGATCCGCCTGCCTCTGCCTCCCAAGTGCTGGGATTAAAGGCGTGCGCCACCACCGCCCGGCCATATATAAACTTTACATATGAATTCATATATATAGATCAGTGAATATATTTTATATTGATTTTTTCAAAAGTTAGACAAACCTAGAGTTGGAAGCCTATGTTCCTTCCCCCATTGGCTTTGTTCAGAGTTTTGACCACTGCAGCCAACAGAAGATGATGGAAGTGATCTTTGTAATTCCTAATCTGATTTAAAAAAAAAACAAAAAAAACAAAAAATAAAAAACAAAAAACTGAACTGATTCTATTCATCATTTCCTATCACTTAATCTGGAGTAGTAAATAATGAAACAAAGCTAACCTAATAGTATACATGGTCCTTATTATAAAAACAAGAGTTCTTATCTATAATGAGTCCTCTTTCCACAGCACCTATAATCATA
>NC_022023.1:2542241-2543200 GCF_000317375.1 Microtus ochrogaster
CTGTAGACCAGGCTGGTCTCGAACTCACAGAGATCCGCCTGCCTCTGCCTCCCGAGTGCTGGGATTAAAGGCGTGCGCCACCACCGCCCGGCTGGCATTTTGTTTTTAAAGTAGACAAGAAAAATCTTTTTCAATCATAATCTAACACTTTAGTATATTACAGAAGTCAAAATACTCCCACTGAACATGTAAATAAAGCATATATGAGCTCAGGCTTCCCTCAGCATGCAGCCCTTCATTTGCATGCAGTTCTGGACAATAGGTCTGAACAGGTGGACTGGGGATGGAACTAGTCTGGAGAACGTTGGTCTAGTGGGCACAAAGCTCTGGGGTCTGTCCCCAGCACCATATGGTAGAACATATGTACAATCTCACCACTTGGGAGTAGAGGCAGAAAGATGAAAACTTCAAGGTCATCCTACACAGGAAATGGTTTTGCTGTTAGTAGGATTCATCCTACAGCTGAGATTACCCAAGTTGTCTTGTTAATTATTACACGTTTGACTTTCTGTCATACTGACCTAATAGATTTTAGAGATTCTCTCTCTCCCCTCACCTCAAATATTTTTAAATAACTATTCTGCATATATACATGCAGACCAGAAGAGGGCACCAGATTGTGAAATCACCATGTGGGTGCTGGAAATTGAACTCTGGACCTCTGGAAGAGCAGCCAGTGCTCTTAATTGATGAGCCATCTCTCCAGTCTCAAGATTTTCTCTTTCAAAACGGACAAATTCAGGTTCTGTCTCTACCTTCTGGGTGATTTAAACAAAAATATTTTATTTGTTCGAGTTGATTTTAAAGAATGAATGAGAGAAAATGTGGAAATTGTAAGTGGTGGCAGGTGCCAAAAATCCCAGAACCGAGGTTACAGATGCAGAGATGGGAGTTCAAATCCTAGGACCGAGGTTACAGATGCAGAGGTGGGAGTTCAAATCCCAGGACCGAGGTTACAG
>NC_022023.1:2543300-2547224 GCF_000317375.1 Microtus ochrogaster
GAGGTTACAGATGCAGAGGTGGGAGTTCAAATCCAGTTTATGTTGCACAGACTTCAGTTTTAAAAAACAACCACAAAACAAAAACCTCAGCACACAAAAAAGATACAACTTCTAAAGCTAACTTTAGAAATTAAGACTGCTACACTGTAAGAGTTCTCTGTTGAACATGCTCAAGGCATGATAAAGATGTCGTTTACCTGGGTGTGGTGAGGCAGGAGTACCTTAAATTCAAGGCTATCCAGAATGCCCCAGAGTTCTCCCCAAAAAACAATACTAAATATATAATGTTTCCCAACACGAACTTACAAAATAACTGCTGCCAAAGAAAAAGTTATACAATATAATAACACGGAACAGTCATATTCTGTAGCTCTAATAAATTGGTTTAAAAGCATATTACTAAATGCAAATATCAATTCATATTCAATGAGATAGTATTTCAGTGGCAGAGAAGGTAATTTGCACAGTTACCTTGATCAAGTATTTTTCCCATCTGTCTGCTGTAACGGATTTGCCAATCTTCCTCATCAACTTCAAATGGAGCTCCACCAATTCTTTTGGTACTTAAAAGGAAGGAAAAACTTCTGTTAGCCAAAAAAATATTTGCAAACATTTAAGATTTAAAAAAACGAAAATAAAAACCCACTTTCTCCAGTCCTGAATCTTTTCTTAAAAGACAGAATGTTGCTGATTCTTTCATTAGCCCTGAATCCTTAGAAGCCTAAACTAGAGGGGAAAGGACTAAATTCCAGTTGAGACCTAATAGGGAAGTCACATTTCAAACTGTCAGTAAGAATGAAACCGACTGTAAGCTACAGAGTAAGTCACAGCAGTTTAATGGTTACAGAAGCCCCACCCAGTGCTTGCCCCACAGGGAGGTAAGCGGGAGAGCAAAGTCAATGCCTAGCATGTAGGGGCACCAGGTTCAAGCCCCAGTAATACAGTAAGTAAATACCATCAAATAAAAGCACTTAACTAAACAACTAAAATTCCTTAGAGTCCCTCATGGTATACATTTGGATTCCAGAATTCCAAACCAAGATATAGATTGATACAGTGAGCAAAGAATTGAAGAATATACATCTCAGATTGGTGGATTTTTATAAAGTAGTCTAACAGTGTTCAAACTTAATAAAAAAAAAAAACCTAAAACTAAAAAACGTTCTTCAAGTATTAACTCCTATCTGACTAGCTAAACTTCTCTGTAACATCCTAAAGATTCCTCTCCTGCTTGCCAGACCCCCCCCCAAAAAAAAAAAGACGTATCTTCCACTCTCTGAATAGAATAACCATCAGACAGCTTTAACCTCTTTAAGAGGAACTCTAGCTTCTTAGACCTTCCTTGCTGGGTTTTGACTATTATTTAAACTTCAAAAGACTTAGGTTCTCTGTTCTTACTGCAAACAGCCAGAGTTCCTCAAAATATCCCCCAGGTATGATTTGATTGTTTTTAAATTATATTAATTAGACCAAAGGGAAATATAGAACAGATATGCCTGCCGAATTTTGTATTTCCCAAATCCAAAATGCCACTATTAACTTGAAGAAATTACAGGTACCCTATCTAATTTTTTTTCCATAATCAAATATATACACTAAGAAAATACAAAAGAAGAAGAAAAAGGAGGAGGAGGAGGAGGAGGAGGAGGAGGAGGAGGAGGGAGGAAGGAAGGGAGGGGGGGGAGGAGGAGGAGGGAGGAAGGAAAGAAGGAAAGAAGGAAGGGGAAGGGAAGGAAGGAAGGGAGGGAAGGAAAAGGCTAGACCAAAAATGTTCTTTTGCAGCAAGACTTGTCTGAGCATTGTTACCCGCCCTTGTGGTATGCCATGAGTATCAAAGACAGAAAGAATACCTGCAACACTCTCCAATGTATTTGATCTAACAGGTGTTGGCTACAAGCGAGGTGCTGTCCTAATCTTTACAGTCCTTCCTTCTCTCGGACTGCTAGCTTGAGACAGCTCGGAAGTGTAACACATACTCATCTAACAATCCTAAGGGTCCTGCTGGGCCTGGAGTCACAGATAACACAGACAATTACCCTAAAACCCGAAGTAGCGAGCAGAGGATGGCGCGGGGAACTCCAGACAGAAACAAGGTACACTACACGTAAACAGCTAAACCAAAGAACAGAGAATGACTACAGACTTCAGACAGGGGCTCTACCAGGAAGACAGTCTCATGTTAAAGCAGGGGACTGCTCTGTATTTTAGAAATATCTTATGGGGGCTGGAGAGATGGCTCAGAGGTTGAGAGCGCCGCCTGCTCTTCCAAAGGTCCCGAGTTCAATTCCCAGCAACCACATGGTGGCTCACAACCATCTGTAATGAGATCTGGTGCCCTCTTCTGGTCTGCAGACAGAGTACTGAGAATACTGTATACATAATAAATAAATAAATCTTTAAAAAAAAAAAGAAATATCTTATGAATGAATTCGAGGAAATTAGATTTCAAAATGAAAGTTTTCATTTGGCCGGGTGGTGGTGGTGCACGCCTTTAATCCCAGCACTCGGGAGGCAGAGGCAGGCGGATCTCTGTGAGTTCGAGACCAGCCTGGTCTACAAGAGCTAGTTCCAGGACAGGCTCCAAAACCACAGAGAAACCCTGTCTCGAAAAACCAAAAAAAAAAAAAAATAAAGTTTTTATTTGCTTTAAGAGGTAGAGTACAGGGAAAAAATCTGAAGTTAACTCCAGAAAGCATCTGCGAAGACGAGAGTCCCTAGCCTGAAAGTGAAGGGGCAGCAGACACAGCAGGGGGCAGAACTGAGAGCCGCTGCAGGAAATAAACTCAACAAAATGCATCAAGCCTGATGGTGCAAAGTAAAGAAGGCCCAGCGAGGTTCGAGATTAGAAAACCCAAGAGGCCAAAAACAGTTCAAGGAAATCCAAAGAGGGCTCAATTCCCAGTCCTTCCAATCTCTGGGGTGGTCAGGTCCTTTAGCACTGAACCTTGACTTTCTAATCTGTATTAAAAGACTCTGGTAATCTCCTGGAATTTTGAAATGGCAAAATACTATATAAAATTAAAACACTTTTGATGTATTTCTGTCGTGATACTGGAAACTAAGATCACCTTTAACGGCTCCCAAACATTTAGAGCTCAGTTTACCCTGACTGACTTACACCTCAACCTGCCAATTTACTGCACCGCAGGCCTGCTGCCATAGTCTGTCCCCCTCACCCTCTACCCTCACACCTTAGGTGTCGCCCTTCGTCCCCTCTTAGTTCACAAAGCGTGGTAAGGCCGCAGTTAGCAGCTGGCACTGTCTCCTCAGCTCCACAAGCACTGCAAACTTCAGTTTATGTCCTGACGACTATTCCCAACCTAACTCCCAACCCCCTTTCTCTCCACCTCCCCCCTTGCTCTTTCCACCCCCACCTCCGGGTTTTTCAAGACAGGGTTTCTCTGTGTAACAGCCCTGGCTGTGCTAGAACTCACTCTGTAGATCACGCTGGCCTCGAACTCACAGAGATCAGCCTGCTTCTGCCTCCTGAGAGCTGGGATTAAAGGCGTGCGCCACCACCGCCCAACTGCCAACCCCTTTCTCTTACAACTACACTGAAATCCTCAACAGAGATCACCTTGGTCTGACAAAGGGGGTGGCTCACTCCTGAAGGCAGGAGCAGGCAGATCTCTCTGCGTTTGAGGTCAGTCTGGTCTACAAAGTTCCAGAACAGTCAAGGCTACACAAAAAACAAACAAACCAAAAGGGAACAAACCACTTTAGTCTGTTCGCTGCCCACTGACCCTGCTCTAGCCCCTGCATGTGCATGCCTTGTGGAAGCCTTCCAGTTCATTACCAAACCCCTATGTGAGTTGTACTCTTCTTTTTTTTTTTTTTTTTTTTGTTTTGTTTTTCGAGACAGAGTTTCTCTGTAGCTTTGGAGCCTGTCCTGGAACTAGCTCTTGTAGACCAGGCTGGCCTCAA
>NC_022023.1:2547324-2548543 GCF_000317375.1 Microtus ochrogaster
TCTGTAGCTTTGGAGCCTGTCCTGGAACTAGCTCTTGTAGACCAGGCTGGCCTCAAACTCACAGAGATCCGCCTGCCTCTGCCTCCCGAGTGCTGGGCATACTCATTTCAAAGACTGGGGAATGCAAGTCTCAGACTTTCCAATGCCAGTATGTCTTTTATTCTGAGACTGTTCAAACTGCCTGAACCAAGTGGTAACTCTGACACCAGTTTCTAAACATAACCCCCCACACACACACACCGCATCATACAGAAGTCATGGAAGATTTTTATTCTGTTGGCATTACTTTTAATAGGTCAAAAATCAACACACAAAAGCATGGTTTTCATTCTGTTTACAAATCTTGTTTATTTTTATTTAACTGTATAAAAAGGTAAGTACTGAATTTATCAGGGTGCTGGCTCTGCTACGGGAAGCCACATGGAAGTGATCCTGCAGTGTGGAAGAGTACAGCCTGACACGTTAAGTTAAAATTCACAAGGCATTATTTAGTAACTATGGAGGGTGATTAGAATGAAAATGGCCCCACAGGCTCACAGGGAGTGGCACTATGTGGAAAGAATAGGAGGTGTGGTCTAATTGGATGAAGTCTCACTGGGGGTGGGCTTTGAGTCTTCAAAAACCCACTCCAAGTCCAGTCTCTCTCTTCCTGCTGCCTGTGGATTTGTACTTAGAACTCTCAACTGCCTCTCCTCCAGCACCACAACTGTCTGCAAGTCTCCGTATCCCACCATGACTACGGACTAAACCTCCGAACTGTAAGCCAAACTCAGTTTTCCTTTATAGAGCTGCTCTGGTTGGTACCTCTTCAATAGAACACAGATTAAGATAGTAAGTAAATTTATTTAAGTTTTGGTTGCAAAGAGAACTGAAATGTGATGATCTTTAAGGGCACTGAATATTTTAACAGATAAACGGAAACACTTCACAAGAAAAACCAAAGGGCTGGGAGATAAAAAGCTTAGCGGTACAGCCCATGCTTAGCTCTCTCTTTATCCTTAGCACAACTGCTGCAATGTGGTACTGCACACTCTAAAGCAGCTGCTTAACAGAGCACCTTAGAATGATGGCATGTTCTGTACACAACATCCACTCAGACACACGAGAACACCGTAGAATGATGGCGTGTTCTGTACACGACATCCACTCAGACACACGAGAACACCATAGAATGATGGCGTGTTCTGTACAGGACATCCACTCAGACACACGAGAACAC
>NC_022023.1:2548643-2563442 GCF_000317375.1 Microtus ochrogaster
CGTGTTCTGTACAGGACATCCACTCAGACACACGAGAACACTGTAGAATAATGGCGTGTTCTGTACAGGACATCCACTCAGACACACGAGAACACCACAGAATGATGGACGGTGTGTTCTGTACACATGGCTAATGAAAGTGAGGAACTAAGCTATATTTTGACTTCGTATCTGTGTGTGTCTGTGTTGGAGTATGAACACATGTGAGTGTAAGTACACCGAGTCCAAAGGAGGTCACTGGAGCTTGAGTTACAGGCAGCCGAGAGCCAGCCACCATGGTTACTGAAAACTGAACTCCAGCCTTCTCTAGGAGCAGCAGCAGGAGCTCTTAATCGCTGAGCTACCTCTCCAGAGCCAGAACCAAGCTTTCTACTTTGACTTATTCTATAAACTTTTTAAGTATATTTATTTAGTGAGTGTGCACGCGCGCGTGCACACACACACACACACGAGGGGTCACATGAATAAGTGTGTGTGAGGGTCAGAGGACCACTTGCCAGAGTCAGTCCTGTCCTTCCACCACGTGGCTAATGGGAATCAAACTCAGGTCACCAGGCTTGGCAGCAAGTACCTTTCTTTACCTGCGGAGCCACTCTGCCAACACCAATTCTCTTAGTTCTTAATTTAGTTTAGTAGACACGAGGGTGTCAATTTTGTTTGGTTGGCCCGTTGGTCTCTGAGACAAGGTCTGTTGGGGAATACTGATGTGTGTTGCATCTTTTCACACCGCCTTTGTTAACCATTCAAATATGTGTTTGATTAAATAAATGAACCTGCACGCAGGAGGATGAGTGAGCAAGTAGATGACAGGAAGTGGTGAGGAGGAACCAGGTGCAGCAGGGATTCCTAAGGGGGGATTGGAGACAAGGATGCTGGGTAGTTTGGAAGACATCAGGAAAGGGAGAAGTTAGCTACTTGCTACACTGCCTCTTTGAGTAGCAGAATTCCACCTCAAACCTTGAACTGTGAGTTATTTAGATTTAGATAAAGTTTACCTTAATAGCAAGGAACAGAATTCCTTCAGGCTGCAGCTCCTGCACAAACGCCATTGCTTAAGGGCTGTCACTGTAGCTAATAAACTTAACCACAAAGGTCTCTTATGTCATGTGGCTCTGGCTGTCCTGAACTCATTATGTAGACCAGGCTGGCCTCCAATTCACAGAAATTAGCCTGCTTCTGCCTCTTCAGTCCTGGGATTAAAGACGTGTGCCTGGCTAAAAGTATCAATTATATTCTTAAATCACACGATCATTTTCTATAAACTGACCAGCTCTAATTGTACTCTCTTGTCAACAACAACATTTTCCAAATAGCCCAAATTATTATCGGATCCCTTTCTGTGAAAGATTCCAAGGCAGAAAGAAAAGGTCTGGGATGTACGGTCATAAAGACCCTGCCAGAGGACAAAGGTATGGAGCATAAGTGAATTACCCAAAGGCAATTCACACTAATGTTTTTCTGTGCATCTTTGTATCATAAACTCTAAATATTGCTGCTTCTCCAAGCCTAGTCTGTTACTTAAATTATGATTTTTTAATTTAAATTTTAAATTTAGCATACACTGGGGCTTTGCCTGCATGTATGTCTGTGTGAGGGTGTCAGAGTCCCTGGAACTGGAGTTACAGACAGTTGTGAGCTGCATCGTGGGGTTGGAATTGAACCCAGATCCTTTGGAAGAGCCCAGTGCTCTTAACCACTAAGCCATCTGTTTAGCCTTTGGGATGGTATAAAGTTACAGCAGCTCATACTCTTCCTCAATCCTTCAAAAGTCTGTTCTTTGCCGGGCGGTGGTGGCGCACGCCTTTAATCCCAGCACTCGGGAGGCAGAGGCAGGCGGATCTCTGTGAGTTCGAGACCAGCCTGGTCTACAGAGCTAGTTCCAGGACAGGCTCCAAAGCCACAGAGAAACCCTGTCTCGAAAAACAAAACCAAAAAAAAAAAAAGTCTGTTATTTACATTTCTTTTACACCTATGAGCAGAGATCGACTCAGAGTTATAAAGACAGTTATTTTATCTTGGTCCCAGGTGTCAGGACATTGATTTCAGACAGTGATTGGTTACAAGAAGCTGTATTTACTGCCCAGCTGTTGTTGGGGAGCAGAGTTTTAGAATAATGAGACTGAAATTGAAATCGTCGTCACGTGCTCATGTGACTTTCCTTCAAAGAGTTCTTCTAACCAATCATTTCCGTTTTCTGAAAAGCACAGAACCGGACAATACCTCAGACCACCTGGGAAAGCGCTGACGCCTGCGCTAGGCCTCGCATTCTTTTAGCCTGTTACCATGACTGGTGCTCAATCTTCTTTCAAAATAATCACAATAGGGACGCGACTAGGGATTTGGTTCAGTTGGTGGAGAATCTGACTAGCAATACCCAGCACTGCATGAACACTAGGTGTGGGGGCGCTCATCTGTGACCCCAGCACTCAAAACCGTCCCTCAGATCCTACCTCAAAAAAATAAAATAGTCGGGCGGTGGTGGCGCACACCTTTAATCCCAGCACTCGGGAGGCAGAGGCAGGCGGATCTCTGTGAGTTCGAGACCAGCCTGGTCTACAGAGTAGTTCCAGGACAGGCTCCAAAACCACAGAGAAACCCTGTCTCGAAAAACCAAAAATAAATAAATAAATAATAAAAACAGCCATAATACCACTATTACAACCTAAAAGTTAATTAGTGAGTACCATAGAACTTCTACATAAACAAGCTAAACGGAACTCTGGGCTCAGGCACCGCAGAAGCTGTCAGCAGACACACCCCTCCCGCCTGGTACTCAGGACTTTTAGGACAAGTATGTTCTGTGTCAGCCTGGAGACTGGCATTTATTTCTAAGTGCACATCTGGGAGCCAGGCCCCAGGCAGCAACTGACACAAGCTCCTTCACCTGTGGCTGGGACAAATCTGAGAAACACCACAGTCCTGTAGTTCAGAGGGGACACTCAGCTGCAGGTGCCCACAGAGGGAACTCACTGGCTCTGTCTGACTCCGTCCTCCCTACCAGAATTTCCCATCAGCCACATGGCAAGTCATAACTGTCTATAATTCCCGTTCCAAGGAATGTAATGTCACCTTCACCTTCTGAGCTCAATGGGCACCAGGCTCAAACACAATACATAGACATGCACACTCATATATATAAAATGAATTACAGAAAGCTGGGTGGGGGTGGTACACGCCTTTAATCCCAGGGCTCAGGAGGGAGAGGCAAGCGGATCTCGAGTTTGAGGGAAGCACGGCCGACAGTAAGTTCCTCCAGGACAGGACAGGCTACACAGAAAACCATGTCTCAAAAGGAAAAGAAAAAGAAAAGAAAAAAGTAAAATAAATAATAATAAAATAATAATTAAAGAGAAAAATAATCAGCTGGGCGGTGGTGGTACACGCCTTTAATCTCAGCACTCGGAGGCAGAGGCAGGCAGATTTTTGTGAATTCAAAACTGGTCTACAAATCAAGTTTTTAAAGTTTTATTACACAAGGCTGTTGAGTAAATACACCTGCTGCCAACCCTGACGACCTGAGTTCAATTGCTGGGAAGGAGAAAACCAACTGCAAAAGTCTCTGACCTCCACATGCATCATGGATGCCATGTGTGTGATGTGCACATGCGCACACACACATAGTCAACAGATAAATGTAATAAGTTATGTTGCAAACTTAACCTACTCATCCTTGCTAGTCTCACTGATGGACATAAACTGAGCTGCCCTCATTGGAAGGAAGACGAAACTGCTGTGCTGGGCATCGTCCCAGCAGCACACAGGCACCATGGGCACGTTCACAAAGACAACGACCAGCTCAAACTTCTACTCTGTACAAGAAAACATTCTTCTGGGTAACTTACGAAGACTAGGCCTCTTAAAAAAAAGCATAAAACAAATTTGCAGCTGGGCGATGATGGCGCACGCCTTTAATCCCAGCACTCGGGAGGCAGAGGCAGGCGGATCTCTGTGAGTTCGAGACCAGCCTGGTCTACAAGAGCTAGTTCCAGGACAGGCTTCAAAGCCACAGAGAAACCCTGTCTCGAAAAACCAAAAAAAAAAAAAAAAAAAACAAATTTGCAGATTACTTTTATTTATGAGTGAATGAATTCACGCAAGAGCACCAAAAATGTAAATAAATAAACATCATTGACTAACATGCTTAAGTCCCTTCCAAGGAACACGGTCCTGCAGCCTTGTTCTCAGGGTGCACTCTAACACACATCCACTTTCTTACCCGTCCATTTACTCTGGACTCACAAAATCCAGCTCGTAGTTAAGGCTGCAGCGCAGCATAGTATGCTGTGGACCAGCTCGGTTCCCTCCTTGCAACTTTGCTTCTTTTTTGAATTCCTTCAGATGCCTCATGTTTCTGCAGTTTCCTCGAAAAGCTAGTTCTACGTTAGAACTTCCTTTCTTGTGTCCCCCAGATCATCTTCCTGTCCCCTTTCTATAATCTATATACTACAATGTTACTGTCCGAGTGGCTTCATCAACAAAGTACTCCTTGGACTCGTGTAATCAGAGTTCAGAGCAAAGCTTTGTTTAGTGACTGGACCTCATCCTAGCTCTAGCGTGCACGGCTTTGTTCATCCTAAGCACTGTACCTCATTCCCAGGGTTAGGTCACTTAATGCCCCTTAGGAAATAATCATTTGACATCACTTTGAGGACAGTGTCCCTCCTAGTAGCCCAGAATGACCATCACAAATTCCAGAGATGAAATGTAGGGGCCTGTCTTCAGCACCTGGGACAGTGCTCACCACTACAATACACCAACAGCAGGGTGGCTTTGCTGTTTCTTTTACTTTGCTGGACAAGGTACTATATAAATATATCAATGTCACTGGCAATAATAGTCACCATGTCTAACTTAAGATAATATTAAAACAGTTACACCCAACGACTGTGCTATCAATGAAAATGATCCTTTCTTCCTGACGAACTCACTTCTGGAATTAGAAGGTACTCCCACTTCATATTCCTTTCCCAACATTCATGCACCTTTTTTTTTTTTTAAATTTGTATCTTTCTGTATAAAGTTGAATACACGTACTTGGGCTTTGCAATCCTATCCACTCGGACAACCTCCATCTTTGATTTGATTTCAGTTATAATTTAAATATCATATGGGACTGGCTGGTGTTGGACAATGTTTAGATCAGTGGTTCTCAACTTGTGGGTCACGACCCAACAAGGGTCACATATCAGACTCATAACAGTAACAAAATTACAACAATGAAGTAGCAATAAAAATAATTTTATGATTGAGGTCATCACAACATGAGGAACTGTATTAAAGGGTCACAGCATCAGGAAGTTGAGAACCACTAGTTTATACCAAAGGTTAGTAAATTCCCTTATGCAGGGCAAAAGAAACTAACCCTTTTCATAAAGTCTTTGAGCTCAAGACATTTTCACTTTTTATTTATTTATTTATTTATTTATTTATTTTCTATTTTTGAGACAGGGTTTCTCTGTGTAACTGCACTGGCTGTCCGGGAACTCACTCTGTAGACCAGCCTGGCCTCGAACTCAGAGATCCACCTGCCCCTGCTTCCTGACTGCTATTAAAGGCACGTAATACCACCCAGCCCTTTTCACATTTTTAAAGAGTTAGATTTGGTGGAAAAGCAAAGTGTTTATGACAAATGATAATTACAGGAAATTCAAATTTTATTATCTACCGAGTTCTAGACATAACCGCATTCAGTCCCTCCTGTCCTGTCTGCAGCAACTCACACAAGAGCAACTCAGTTTCAACACACCCCACTTTGACGACAAGACCTGAAAAGTTTTGCTAACACTAAATATCTAATGCAGTTGCTGATAATTAAATCTACAATCCTACATTTGGCATAAATCCCAGCATGCCCTTCCTGTCTTTACTACTAGACAAAAATTTATTCTGTATTACATACTTTAAACTGTTCCCCGTTGTCTCTCTCGCAGGACTGCAGACTGTGCAGGGCTCTGCACGTGCCATCTGCTGTATCCCACTTGAGCTGCAACTTTAGTTGCTAGGAGCTGTACAATCAGGATCTTCAACTGCATACAGGGCCACTGAGGCATATTCTTATAGCCAGGTAGTGACGCACGCCTTTACGGAGACTGGTCTAGGCATTTTTCCCACCTAAGGATCTCCTGGAGAGCTGCAACAATGCCCAAGAGAAAGGCTACAAGTGATGCGAGTCAGGAGCCAAAGAGAAGATCAGCCCGACTGTCTGCTGTGCCTGTGCCCTTTACACCAGAGTTGAAACCTAAAAGAACATCAACTCAAAGGAAAATGAAGAACACGAATGTTGTAGTGGAAGAAAACAAGGATGCAGGTGCTGTAACAGTTCCTGAAAGCAAGCCCGAAGGTGTTCAGGAGGCACCCATTCAAAAGATGGAAGCGGAGGAAGTAAAAGAGATGAAGGAAGATGCTGAAGAAGATGGAGGAGAAAAAGGAAGATGGAGAAGCGGACAAAGATAAAGGTGAGGAGGGGAAAGACGAGAACAGGGAAGGAGTCCCGGAAGAGAAACCAGAGGCAGCAGGAAGTGAGGACGCAACAGAGGACAAAGGTGATGGAGGCAAAGGAGGTGATGAGAAAGAGACAGCAAAGAGGAGCAAGGAGACGGGAAGACGGAAGAAGAGAAAGATGACAAGCAAGAGGAAGCTGAAGCCGAGGAAGAGGTTAAAGAACAGAGAGAGGAAAAAGAGGAAGATAAGGAAGATGAACAGGAAGGCCAGAGAGGGGAGGACGGAAAGGAGAAAGACGAAGGGAAAGAGAGACAGGAGGAAGAAGGCAAAGACAAAGAGGCTGCAGGTGAAGGAAACGATGAAAGCAAGGTGGAGGCCCAACAAGAAGCTGAAGACAAAGATCTGAAACAAGATGGAGAAAAAGAGGCGTCTCTGGGTATTGTCTAAAACTGCCCTATGTGATATCATAATTTGGTAACATGCATCTTCCTATTGTAATGTTAATAGAGATAAAACTTTTACCAGATATTTTATAAGCAGTGCTTTTCTTTTAGCATCATTCCATCTTGGAACATCATCATATAGGTTATTAGTTGTGAAATACCTAACATGACACCTTTATACATTTTGTGGTTAGAGTAGTGCAAAATATAAAATGTACACATGCGACTTTGTGAATTTCACTGTGTGTAAGTTATATACTAAATCTTAGCATTTCAATTTCATTCTTATACGTGATAATTTTGCAGACTAGGAGAATTCCAAAAGAAAGAGTTTGTACAACTTTACTGTAGCTCTCTAGGTTGCTTTTATAAAGAAGGTCAACTCTTTTCAGCTAATGTTAAGAGTTAGAATTGCCATTACCAAATATAACTGTATTAGTAGCTCGGAAAGAATATAACATCTTAATTTTGTTTTTGGAGAAATTTGAACGTTTGTTTCAGGAGGGCAGTTTTGATTATATGCGAATGTACAAAGTTTTCCTGGATTTATAAACTTTATAAAACATCTACAAACATAAACTGCAGAGAAAGAATCTACTATTTGCAGGTCTACCATTTCCTCAGCGGTCATCAGTGCCAGGTCACCGCCTGATTCTATCCCTTACCTGTGAAGACGCTCCTCACTAGACATGGCTCACAGCAAACTCTCTAGCTTAATTTTTCTGAGTTCATTTTTTAAGAATATTTTGATGGGGGCTGGAGAGATGGCTCATTGTTTAAGAGCACTGACTGCTCTTCCAGAGGTCCTGAGTTCAATTCCCAGCAACCACATGGTGGCTCACAGCCACCTATAATAAGACCTGGCGCCCCCTTCTGGCATGCAGGCACACATGGAAGGAATGTTATACACATAATAAATAAGTGAATTTATTCATGAATAGATTTCTATGTTGGCAGACCCCAACTCAGTATTTTTTTAACTTTAATTTTACGTGCGTGAATGTTTTCCCTTATGTATGTCTGTGCATATCACATGCATGCCTGATGTCCATGGAAGCCAGAAGAAGGCACTGGATCTCCTGGAGCAGAAGTTACAGACAGCTGTGAGTCCCCATGGGGGTGCTGGGAATCTAACCCTGCTCCTCTGGGAAGAGGAAGGAGGTAGAGGAAACAGGACCAGATGCTGAGGTCATCTTCAGCTTTGCAGTGAGCGTCAAGCCAACCTGAGCTGCATGAGACTCTTATCTTCAAAGGTTAAATTAAATTAAAAAAAAAAGTTACTGAAAGGGATTTAATTAAGACTTACTGTGAAAATGCATCAGGGAGAGAAAGTCTTCTGAGAAAAAAAAAATCAAGCATCTTACTGGTGTGTGTGACAAAACTGCGAAGTTCAATAGAGTGATCTGAAATGTGCAAAGAGGACAGTGAAAACTACTGGAAGAAAATATGCCTACAGCGTCTCCAGATGTGATGAATAATACACACACACAGCTGAAGTATACACAACATACAAAGACATAAACAAGGACAAAGAATTTAAGTAACTTCAGGCAGTGGTGGCAAACACCTGTAAATCAAGGCCAGCTTGGTCTACAGAACAAGTTCCGGGGTAGTAGCATCACGACCATGCCCCGTTTTTTTTTTAATATTTATTAATTATGTATATCATATTCTGTCTGCATGTATGCTGCAGGCCAGAAGATAGCACCAGATCTCATTACAGACAGTTGTGAGCCACCATGTGGTTACTAGGAATTGAACTCAGGACCTCTGGAAGAACAGTCAGTACTCTTAACCTCTGAACCATCTCTCCAGCCCCATGCCCCGTTTTTGTGGTGCTGGGATGGAACCCAGGTGTGGTGCTTTGGATAAAATGTCCCCTCCCCACAGGTTTAGTCATCAGACAGTGTGACACTATTTGAAAGGACTGCAGGATTAAGTGTGTGGCCTCATTGGAGGAAGTACCTCACTAGGAGTGGGCTTGGGGGTTTCAAAAGCCCATGCCAGGCCCAGTCTCTCTCTCCACCTGTGCATCAGGAGGCAGCTCTGAGCTACTTCTCAAGCATCACGCAGTCATTTGCCACCACGCTCTCAGCCATGATGATAATGTACAAAGCCTCTGAAACTATAAGCAAGCCCCAGTTAATACTTTCCCTTATAAGAGTTGCCTGTATGGTGTCTCTTCAGTCTGAGCTACAGAGAGAAGTGTGCCTCACTCCAAAACAAACCAGGCATGCCTGCACAGGACTTTAATCCCAGCACTCTGGAAGTAGAGGCAAGGAGTTCTTTACGAGTTTGAGGCAAGTTCTCTATATAGCAAGCTCCAGGCCAGCCATTCACATAGTGAGACCCTGTCTCAAAACAAAATGATACGAGAAGCTGGAGAGAGCGTGGTGGTTGAGAGTATGCTCACTGTTCTCTCAGAGTACCAGGTTTTGTTTCCATTTTTTCCTCTAACTCCAAGGTGCTGGGATTAAAGAAGAAGAAGAAAAAGAAAAAGCAATTCACAAAAGACCATGTCTGAAAACAGGGAAAAACATGCCTCCTAAAATTGACACCATGTGAAAATACATACCAACCACAGTAGCAAAAGCTTTAAAGTTTGAAAACACAAACACTGGTTACATGGATAAAGGCAAACTCTCATGTAACTGGCGGTGTACGAATCATAAAATACTCTGAAGAACAGCTGGGCATATCACATCTTCTTCCAGCCTGACTTCACCCAGGAGCACAGCTGCTAGGGTAACAGAACACACAGGTAGCTGTCCATTTTAAAGAGCCACACTGTTGTCACGCTGTAAAGAGAAACCAGTGGCTGACACAGCACGGAGCAAAGTGGTTTTATCTATTTTTTTAAATTTATTTATTTATTAAGGATTTCTGCCTCCTCCCCGCCACCGCCTCCCATTTCCCTCCCCCTCCCCCATCAAGTCCCTCTCCCTCATCTGCTCTAAGAGGAACCAGGGTTCTCTGACCTGTGGGAAGTCCAAGGACCGCCCACCTCCATCCAGGTTTAGTAAGGTGAGCATCCAAACTGCCTAGGCTCCCCCAAAGCCAGTACGTGCAGTAGGAAAGTGGTTTTATCGAAACAGTAATGTTGAGGTCAGTAAAGAGCACTGCGGGAAGAGGGGGTGCAGTGCAGAGTTAAAGCAGGTCTGAGGACGTGCAAGTACATGCTCAGTGTGGGCACACGGGAACCACTCCAGCAATCTCAGTGTCGTCTTTAGGAATGGAAGAAGGGACTCAGAACTGGAACAGTATGGAGGGCTTCAAAGGAAGCTGTAACTACAATGTCCTCTTAGGGAGGCAGGTCTCTGTGAGTTCAAGGCCAGTCTGGTCTAGAGAGTGCGTTCCAGGAGAGCGAGCGAGCATGCACTTTTTGTTGGCAGTCATTATTTATAGTATGAGAGAGAGAGAGAGAGAGAGAGAGAGAGAGAGAGAGAGAGAGAGAGAGAGATATTTTTCTCCATAACTATGCTGATGATGTTTCCTCCGCTCCCTGACTGGGGCCTCTTTTGGACAGTTTCCTCCATTGCCTGAAAATGACCCTGAAGCATGGGGTGAGGAATTTGATAATCAATCTAATCTTGAATTCTCTCCACTTTTTGATGAGGACTGAGAGGAGAGCCTACAAAAAAGCGAACTTTACACGCAACCTAGGCAAGCTAGGGCTCCATAGAGAAACAGATTTCATTTCCCAATTCCTTCCTGTACTCATGAGCTGGGCTTGGTATTTCCAGTGCAATTTCAGCAAAATCAAAATGTTTACCTAATTATGCACTAAGCAATCTACTTAGAACTCTAGGAGGAGAGATGGCATTGGACAGTCGGGACACCAGAGAGGAACTACAGCTATCTGAATCCAGACTAGCAGGCCTTTGTGTGCCATGTGGATCTCTCCCTGCCATAACTGCCTCCCACAGGGACCTCAGCACAAGGGCCATCAACTACTAACTGCTTGCCTTACCCTCCTTGCTCAATTAGTAAGTCAGGGGAGGACAATTATATGTCAACAATTATATGGGTTTGAGCCTTGCTGTACTACTTACCCTTAACTAGCAATCGGTTTAAGGGTGTTACAGAACTCTATGGATTTTCAAATTTCATTTGTAGATCAGTATGGAAGGAGAGGAAATCATTATCCGGCTGGTAAACTGTGGGATGTCCTCATATAAACTGAATTTGTGATTACCAAAGTTGTCCAACCTGCTCCCATTCCATGAATACATACGTATTTACTGACGGCTCGTCTAACGGTACAGGAGGGATTTGTGGTTCAGATAGTCATCACTCTATTAACACTGTCTCTTTCTTCAGCTCAACAGGTGCAACATCTATTACAGTTAGTTCATGAACCCTTCAACATCGGTTCAGATTCTGCTTCTGCTATAGGATGACTACCAGCAACAGACTCGCACTCACACGCACACTCTGATCTCCCTGGCTTTGTTGCAGAAGAAGCATTAACCTCCCCAATTTTCACTTCTCCAGAAGAAACCTGGAAAGGGGAAGATGGATCCATAAAAACATGAAGGATCCTCTCTGACTCCTCCCTAGGCCATCGAGGACAATGGCAGAGAGAAAAGATCTGGAAGTCACCAGAAAGAGAGTAAAGCTCCAGCGACCAGGTAAAAGGAGATAGAAGTCAGGTCTGCATACCTGGGGCCAAGGGAGAAGTCACTCTGCTCTACTTGGCTCTGTGTTTGTGACTAAACCTTGGGACCACAGCAGACTCACTCACGCACCTGAAGAAGGAACTGCATTTAAGTTTTCTTCGGGACTTAAGTCACTTCCTATTTGTACAGGACATAACTTTTATATTCTTTTTCATTTTATTTTTCCCAAGACAGGGTTTCTCTGTAGCTTTGCAGCTGTCCTGGAACTCTGTAGACCAAGTTGGTCTCGCACCCACACAGACCCACCTGCCGTGGGAACTCCTTCAGCCAATAGCCTTTAAGATACTGGCCCACTTTGGCATGGTCTCATGTACTGTAAATGCAGACAAAAAGTGTGCACAGGTCTCTTGGCTGCTGGAGATTCAGTTCGAGTTCGAGTTCCAGCACATGCAGAGGACTGCAGATCGCTGCTCTTTCTGTGAGTTTATACCCAGATAAACAAACCTTTGTTATACTCCATTCTGGGCTATGGTGGAACTCTTAAAAAAAAAAATTGATTGATTGATTATGTGTACAGTATTCTGTCTGCATGTATACCTGCAGGCCAGAAGAGGGCACCAGATCTCATTACAGATGATTGTGAGCCACCACGTGGTTGCTGGGAATTGAACTCAGGACCTTTGGAAGAGTAGGCAGTGCTCTTAACTGCTGAGCCATCTCTCCAGCCCCAGGTGGAACTCTTTTGTATAGCAACACCCACCTGTCTCTGCCTCCCGAGTGTTGGGAATAAAGGTGTGCACCACCCGGCAACATTTATATTCTTATTAAAGTCAAATATGGGTTTCCATTCTACAAGATGTTGGAACTCCTGTTTTCGAGTTTCTTTTGCTGTGAAGAGACACCATTACCATGGCAACTCTTATAAAGAAAAACATTTCTTTGTTCCCAAGACAGGGTTTCTTGTCTGTGTAACAGCCCTAGATATCCTGGAACTAGCTCTTGTAGACCAGGCTGGCCTCGAACTCACAGAGATCTACCTGTCTCTGCCTACCCAGTGCTGGGATTAAGGGTGTAAGCCACCACTGCCCAGCTTATACAGGAAGGCATTTAATTGTGTCTTACAGTTCAGATTTTCAGTCCACTACCATCAGGGTGGGACATGGTAGCGTGCAAGCAGACATGGTGCTGGAAAGGAAGCTGAGAGTTCTTATATCTTGACTCACAGGCAACAGGAAGTGGTCTGAGTCACTGGGTGTAGCTTGAGCATATATGAGACCTCCAAGCCCACCTCCATCCACAGTGACACAGTTCCTCCAAGACTACACTTCCTAATAGTCCCTATGAGGCCATTTTCTTTCAAACCACAACTACTAATCATATGGGCTTCTTTTCAAGCTATTCTCTAGATTTTTCTGATTAATGTGATAAGGTAGCTTATAATGCTAGACATAATTTGGATCTCTGTTCTTGGTGTCAGAGTATGACACAATGCTTTCACGGGTCTAACATTATTCTTTTGGGGGGACAGGGGGTCGGAGACAGGGTTTCTCTGTAGCTTTGGAACCTATCCTGGAACTAGCTCATATAGACTAGGCTGGACTTGAACTCACAGAGATCGGCTTGCCTCTCCCGAGTGCTGGGATTAAAGGCGCGTATCACCAATGCCTGGCACATTATTCTTTATGCTTATAATTTCCTTGCTTACAGGATTCTCATGCACCACCAAATGACAGATTTATCTACAAAACTAGCCATGGTTACACATGCTCATAACCTCCACACTGAACATGCAGGGACAAACGGATCATAGGAGTCCCAGTAAGCCAACTAATGGAAACAGCAGTGTAAGGTTATCTCAAAAAGTAAGTAAATAAAAGTGGAAACAGAAAGAAGCCACTCAATGCCCTCCTCGGGCCTCAATGTGCACCACATCACACCAACACACACACAAACTTAAAAAACAGAGAGGCCGAAGAGATGGTTCATTGATTAAGAGCACTGGCTATTCTTCCAGAGAATCTGGATTCAATTCTCCAGCATCCGTATGTCCACACAGCAGCGCACAAGCAAGCATCCTGGCAGATCCAACACCCTCTTCTGGTCTCCACAGGCACTACATGCACAATACACAGATCTACAAAAGGAAAGGGTGACTGCACACAGGCTGATGGCTTTTCTTTCACTGTTTCTGCCCTTTAACCTACTGCTATCCCAGTCAGTGACTGCAGCTCTGCAGCCACAAAGGCCACAGCCCGAGGAGATTCTCTTTCCTCAGGCACTGCCTCTTTCAAAGCTAAGACCGGAGTTTATCTGAGCCTCTGTCCCTCTAGAGAACTCAAGATTCAAAGGCTGAGGTAGAATTCTGCTCCCTGGGGAGGTTGAATAGCAAGCAGCTCACCTAGCTCACCTCCTCCTGTCTCCCAAGAAGTGTCTCCTGAGATTCCTTGCCCCTCCTTAAAAACCCTTCTCCCCTGGCTCCTCCCTACAACTTCCAGTCAGCTAGTTGCTGACTCAACCTCCTGACCACAGAATTTTATGAAATCAAACACATCTTCGCATCATTAAACAAAGGTTCCAGAGCATAAACAAAAGTAACATACCTTAAAATAATATTCTACAACACCTGATAACCCCAGTTTGATCCCCTGATCCCAAAAAGTGGCCGCCAAGAACCCAGTCCCACAACTTGTCCCGTGTGCTCTTCCCCCACACACGCAGAAAAGCACAGGGAGTCAGAATGAAAGGCGGAGGGGGGGGCCTCAGTGACGTCACAGCCGTCCGCAGGGCAGAGGCCCTGGGCATCTCCACATGTCAGGTGAATACATAAGAACGAGGACGACAATAAGGATGGATGAAAAGATCCAAAATATGAGAAGATAGGGACGCAGTAAGGTACACTTATCATGACAAATCCAACCACACTATGAGTAGATTAAAAAACCAGAAAAGATAAACCAGCTGATTAAAATCAACATTTGGTTTTGTTTATTTGGTTTTTCAAGACAGGGTTTCTCTGTAGCTTTGGAGCCTATCCTGGAAATCACTCTGTAAACCAGGCTGGCCTCAAACTCACAGAGATCTGCCTGCCTCTGTCTCCTGAGTGCTGGGATTAAAGGCGTGGGCCACCACCCAGCCACAACCAACATTTGTAAGATAGAAATTTGGCTTGCAAATTACAGGCCTATATCACTCATGAACATCGACGCAAAAATTCTCAATAAAATACTGGCAAACCGAATCCAAGAACACATTAGAAAAATTATCCATTATGATCAAGTAGGCTTCATCCCAGAGAT
>NC_022023.1:2564046-2576164 GCF_000317375.1 Microtus ochrogaster
ACCAAGGAAGTGAAAGATCTATTTGACAAGAACTTTAAGTCTTTGAAGGAAGAAATTGAAGAGGACACCAGAAAATGGAAGGATCTCCCTTCCTCTTGGATTGGGAGGATCAACATAGTAAAAATGGCAATTCTACCAAAAGCAATCTATAGATTCAAAAATTTGGCTTGCATTAGAAAAGTTATAGAATGTCTGACTCCAGAGCCCAGACAAAGTTAGGGCCACTCCACCTAACTCCTTATGGTGCTCAGCACTCTGTAATGGGAATAAAGAGGAACCCACACTGGTGGGGATGTGGCTCACTGGGGAAGTTCACCTCACAGGCACCAGGCCCTGACTTCCATCTCCAGCTCCACAATAAGCGGACAGCCTTTATTAGTTGATTTGTCAGTTTTTTCTTTTTATAAAAAAGACATTGCCGGGCGGTGGTGGCGCACGCCTTTAATCCCAGCACTTGGGAGGCAGAGGCAGGCGGATCTCTATGAGTTCAAGGCAGCCTGGTCTACAAGAGCTAGTTCCAGGACATCCAGGGCTACACAGAGAAATCCTGTCTCAAAAAACAAAACAAAAAACAAAAACTTATTTATTTATTATGTAGTTTTCTGCCTGCATTTATGCCTTCAGGCCAGAAGAGGGCACCAGGGGGAGGGCAAGATCTCATTATTGATGGCTGTAAGCTATATGGATGGTTGCTGGGAATTGAACTCAGGACCTCAGGAAGATCAGCCAATGCTCTTAACAGCTGAACCATTTCTCCAGTCCCCAGTCACAGTTTTCCAATGTGTTACAGTCTTACTATATTCCAAAAAGGTCACAGCTGGAAAAGCCCAGCCTGCCATTTCTTTCCTGGAAGACTGTTAACATCCAAGCATGGAGGAAGTTACAGTTGCATTTGTAAAGCCAACTGAGGTTATCCAGCACAGAAGGCATAAAGTATCAAACCTAATTCTCTGAGATAACTCAACTTAGCAAAGGCCAAGGCTTCACAGCCAAGTCTCTCCACTCTATCGCTGTAGAACACACTAAAGAACACACTAATGACCAAGCACTCCAACCCATACATTAGCAAGCCACTAACTAGTATGCCTTCCCTCAACAAGCCCCAGCTTTTTAAACTGGGACTCAGGACCCACATGGGGTCATGGGACTGAATGTGGAGGCAGTGAAATACTTCTGAACACCCAATGACCAAAACTTAGTTCAAAAATGAGGCAGTGTCATGAATCTGAGATGTTTCTGGCAATCCTCATCCCATGCTACTTCCCCAGTAGATGCCTCAGGCCACAAACCCAAGAAACACAGCCTGGAACACCTGGGCTCAAATTCAAGACTACTGCATGTGGTGAACCACAGTACTTTTACTACACATACAAAGTTTTCTGCTCTCCTAGAAGCATAATCATTTAGTTATGGAAAGTAAGGCCTTTGGGGCTGGAGAGATGGCTCAAAGGTTAAGAGCATTGGCTATTCTTCCAAAGTCCTGAATTCCCCAGCGACCACATGGCGGCTCACAATCATCTGTAAGATCTGATGCCCTCTTCTGGTGAGCAGGCAGACAGAAAACTATACGAAACTATCAAATTAACATTGTTAAAATGTTTGAAAACTGAGGCCCTTTAATCCCAGCACTCGGAAGGCAGAGGCAGCTGAATTTAAAGCCAGCCAGATCTACATAAATTCTAGGCCAGTCACATCTGCACAGTGAGACTGTCTTTAAAAAGTAAGCAAACAGGGACTGGGGAGATGGATCAGCAGTTAAGAGCACTGGCTGGTCTTCCGGAGGACCCGGGTTCAATTCCCAGCACCCACATGGCAGCTCACAACTGTCTGTAACTCCAGGTCCAGGGGATCTGACACCCTCGCAAAGACATATACACAGGCAAAACACCACCACACATAAATAAAAATTAATTAAAATGAAAAGCAACCAAGCAAACAAAAGCTGTTTGAGTTTCATTCTCTTTAAGAGCTGTTAAATGAATTGTTTTCGTTTTTTTCAAGATGGGGTGTGGCCTGGAACATGCTAAGTAGACCAGGCTGGGATTTGTGGCAATCCTCTATATCTCTGCCTCCCAAGTGCTGAGATTTCAGGCTGGAACCACCATACACTAACTAGTTAAACAAGCTCTGGCTTGGCATTAGGACAGAATCAATAACAGTTTCTCAAGTGGCCCTAAGCAGCCTTTCCTACTCCATGTCTAGTATTCTACACAGCAGTAACCTCACATTGACGAAAATCAAATAAAGCCCATTCTACATAACTTTCTTCTTCTACACAGCAGTTTTAGGGTTTACCCTTTCTCACCTAAGAGAACAGCAACAGTTAACACCATAAACCTCCCCGAGACATGAAGAGCATGCTTCCAGACCAGATCTCCAGTCTTGGATGAGACCTGGAGGCCAGTTTAATGGCAAGACTACAAATCTGCTCCCTTACTGACAGTTACTGGGCCACTTGGCTACCATCCAGCATTGCATTACGACAATTACGCACAAGTACAGAAGTAGCCGCAGCTATCTCTGAGCAAAAGCTCTCACCTTGTTAACAGAAAAGCTTCGGACCAATAACTGAGTATAAATTTAAACTAGCATTAAGGAAACATGCTGACATTCTGATATTTTCACTCACAGAACCTAGGCATTTAGTTTGTATTATATTGATTCTAAGTATGTATTAACCAACAGAAATAAATACTCTTATACATTCCTTTCTTCATACTGGAATAGAAAATCAAGAACTGTTTTCCTGGGACGGGTCCAGACAGTAAACACTTTGTTTTTCAGGCTCTACATCTGGGACGGGCACTCAGTTCTGCCACACCGATCTGAAAGCAGTCACAGACAACGCGAACAAACAAACAGGCCGGTACAGTAATAAAACTTTATTTACAAAAACAGATGATGGAGCCGAGCGATGGTGGCGCATGCCTTTAATCCCAGCACTTGGGAGGCAGAGGCAGGCGGATCTCTGTGAGTTGGAGACCAGCCTGGAGACCAGACTAGCTGGAGACCAGAGCTAGTTCCAGGACAGGCTCCAAAACCAGAGAAACCCTGTCTCGAAAAAAACAAAAACAAAAAAAAAAAAACAAAAACAAAAAAAAAAAAAAACAGATGATGGACCAGATTCTGCCACAGACGGAGTCCACTAAACCACTGCAGAGTATGTTTTCATTTCCAATTACACGCACTAATCACAATATCCTACCTAATGAAGTAAGGCACAAAACTGCTCGATGGACGTGGTATCACTAACCAACAAGTCAACTACTTTCACCTGTCAATAGAAAGAATTCCTTTCTTGTATGCTAGGAATACAAGTGTTTAGTGAATAGTTTAGAGTTTATATTAGAGTTAGATCTAAAAAGAAGTTTTAAAGTAGAATATGGCCCTAGAAAAACTGGAAAGCTTTCACACCATAAACATTTATTAAACACTATTCCTCATCAGTCACAGGGTTAAGATGATAAACAAAGGCCGGGCGGTGGTGGCGCATGCCTTTAATCCCAGCACTTGGGAGGCAGAGGCAGGCGGATCTCTGTGAGTTCGAGACCAGCCTGGTCTACAAGAGCTAGTTCCAGGACAGGCTCCAAAACCACAGAGAAACCCTGTCTCGAAAAAACAAAAAAACAAAAAAAAAAAAGATGATAAACAAGAAGTCCCCCCACCCCCCACCCCCGTCACGGAACTTAGCCTCTCCAGCTAGACTAGGAGAAAAAGTACAATGAGGAATCTGAACACCTACAGAGGGAACCGGATAATCCCGAGGAGACAGAGGAGCATTGGATGCTCCCAGAGCAGACCTAACCAGCTCCGTGTGCAGTGAGCGGACAAGGAAACAAGGCTGGAGAGGGCTGTCAGCTCTAGAGAGGAGAGGCAGAAAAGGCATAAGCACACGGAAGAACTTATCACACCTTCAGGGACTTGGGTTACAGAAGAGTGTGGCTGCCCACAAAGGGGACAAGGACAGCAGACTCAACAAGCATTGACAATAAACAACAAAGCATCCTGGCTGATATCTGGCCTTGGCCCTTGGTTTCTGATATTGGTAGTTAGAGTAGGTGATGGTAACATTTACTGCAATGGGAAATTTGTGATTAAAAACGTATAGGCACAGCTCAAGTTCCCTTTTGGGGAGCCTCTTCAGAAAACCACTGTTATTAAGCTTTGGTGATTAACAAAGAAATGTATGATTATTATAAAAATAAAATGCAAAAAGTATAAAAAAAACAAGTGAGAGAATTATAATTCATTTTTGGGAAAATTGCAAAGATAAACAAGAACAAAAAAAGGCTTGGGATCTACAATGAATACAGATTCAACCTTCACTCTCAATGCTTGTTTTTGTTTCTAATTTTTTCAAGAAGCAAGGTCTCATACAGCTCAGACTGAACGCAAACTCACTCTGCAGCCAAAGCTGGCCTTGAATCCCTGATCTTCCTGCCTCTGCCTCCTGAGTGTATGCCACCCACATCTTGGCTTCTGAATGTTTTCTTAATTTTACAATTCAAGTCAGCTCTGTGCAGTAGAAAGGCTGAAAGCTAGGCTGCTGCTGGAGGCCTGGGTCAAGGTCTGCCCTCATCCTCTCCGTTCCTGCCGTCAGTTTACTGCTGCTTCTACTTGGAGCACTTCCGTCCCGTGTTCTCATATGGGAAAGGTCCCCTGAACAGAACAGAGGCTTTCCTAATGCATATTTTTTTAAAGATATATTTCTTTATTATGCATACAGTGTTCTGTCTCCATGTATGCCCGCACGCCAGAAGAGGGCGCCAGATCTCATTACAGATGATTGTGAGCCACCATGTGGTTGCTGGGAATTGAACTCAGGTCCTCTGAAGAGCAGCCAGTGCTCTTAACCACTAAGCCATCTCTCCAGCCCCCTAATGCATATTTTTTATTGTGTTAATATGCCTGGTATTATGGTTTGGATATAAGTACCACCCCTCACTGAGAGGTGACTGGATCATGAGAGCACTAATGGACTAAAGCATTAATGAATTCACAGCTGAACGAGCAGTCAGGAACTGGGACCCAAGGGAAAGAAGAGGTTCACTTGGGGCGTGTCTTTGGAGAGGATTTCTTGTTGGGTTTGTGCTACAGATCCCCCCCCCACACCCTGTTCTTCCTGGCTGACAGGAAGATAACAGCTTTGCTCACCACAATCCGATTCCCTCATGAGGCCTGATCACCAACCAGCCCAGAACAACGAAGCCAGAGGACCACAGCTGAAACTTACAAACCATGAGCCAAAATCATCTCTCTGTCTTTCAAGTTGCTTACTCAGGTATCTTTGTCACAGTGATGGGAAGACTAGCACGCTTCTCTAGCCATGTCTGCCCCCTCCCCTGCCTCTTCAGAAAATTGTGGTCCTAATCAACAGGACAGGACCGGGCAGATCACAAAAATAAAGCGCAGAGGCAAAGCTGGGCCCACCCACTGGCCCACAAATAAGCGCTCATTTTCAAAGTTGGAGGGTCAGTAAGATGGCTCAGCAAGTAAAGGCGCCTGCTGCCAAGCCTGAGAACCTGAGTTCAATCCCCGGAACAGACAAGACAGGAGAACTGATTCCTACATGTTGCCCTTTGACCTCCATGAGTGTGACTGTATTTGCATATAGAGACACACATGAAATAAATTACTTGTTAAAGATTTAAGAAAATAAACACAAGCCACAAATTATTTTTTTAAAGTACCATTAGGTCAGGCAGTGATGATGCAAGCCTTTAATCCCAGTAGTCGGGAGGCAGAGGCAGGTGGATCTCTGAGTTAGAGGCCAGCCTGGCCTACAGAGTAAGTTCCAGAGAGAGAGAGAAACAAAAGAAAAAAATTACCCTTAAGACCTTATTTGAGAAGAGACCAAGCTTACAAGGCATTTTAAAATCAGAATTTAAATTTATTTATTTTGGAGGCTGGAGATATGGGTCAGCAGTTACTCTTCCAGACGACCCAGGTTGAACTCCCAGCAGACATATGATGGCCCACAACCATCTATAATTCCGGGAGATCTGACGATCTCTGCAGGCACTGCTTGCATATGGTACACACATACATACATTCAGGCAAAACACTCACACACATAAAATAATAAATAAAAAGAGATCATTTTAAAAATTACTTAATTCTGAGAAATTTTTGAGGCAAAAAGTATTTAAGATGCATAGAAAATAGGCTAGGCTGCCACTTGAAATCCATAAACACAAGCCGGGCAGTGGTGGCGCACGCCTTTAGTCCCAGCACGGGAGGCAGTGGCAAGCAGATCTCCGTGAGTTCGAAGTGTAGGCAAGCTGATCTTTAGCTTCCAATCTGAGTCCCTCCCTTTTCTGTCTCTCTCCCAGAGAGGTAGCTGCTGCTGTGGCTCCTCCCCCCCCCCCACTGGTTTCTCTTTCTCCCTCTCTCCCTCTCTCTCTCTGCCCTTCTCCCCTTTCCCCTCCATAACACATTAAATATAAAAATAAATATCCAACCTCACTCTGCATGGCGTGGCTCCCTGCCTGGGACCAGCCACCTTCGGAGACCTGGAGACCTGAGGTGTGATCTCATGGCGTGCCCATCTGTCTGTCTCTCCTCGTGGGACTCGCTGCCCCATCGAGGTCTCTCACCCACCACAAGGCTCCCTGCCCCTCTGCAACCCACTGCCAGTGGCCCACTGCAGCCACTTGGGGAACTGTGCTGTCCCTGCCTGGGACTGGCTACTCTGGGGACCTGCTGCCTGCAGTAGCTACTGGGGACCTGCAGCATTTTAATTTTACCATGGTCTACAAGAGCTAGTTCCAGGACAGGCCCCAATGCTACAGAGAAACACTGTCTAGAGAGAAAAAAATCCATAAGCACACAAAAGTACCTCCCACAGTGCACGCGCATGCGCACACAGAGCTGTAAAGTTGCTACTATAACTCAATTGGAGTCATATATCTTCTTTTTTTTGCTCTTGGTTTTTTGAGATTTCTGTAGCCTTGGCTATCCTGTAACTTCCTGTAACAATCTTACAGCTTCATTGTTTATCTTCACTATAAGCTCACTAAATGCAAGTACATTAGTTGTGTGGCTTAATAACACATTCCAAGAGTTTATATACACACATAGTTAGCAATCAAGGACTACTTACTGAAAGAAATAACTAGTTTTTGTTTGTTTGTAGATAGGGTCTCTCTACTTAGCTTTGTCTGGCCTAAAACTCACTAAGCAGATCAGACTGGCCTTGAACTGCCAGAGATCTGCCTGCCTCTGCCTCCAATAACTTCTTACATGAAGCTATTTTCTCAAGCTGTATTTGATATTATGTAAGTTCTGACCTGGGTGGAAAACAGAAAGCCTCCTGGCATCATCTTTTATGGCATCTACATTATAGTAAAGTCGGAGATGAAAGACAATTATGTTAAAGCCCATACCCATAAAGCAGAGAGTAAAAATCTGTTCTCAAGTCCAGCAACACATATGAACAGCCTCCCCGAAGACATGGTCGGAGGACATGCTCTTTCCGTTCAGTTACTCTTACTTTCCCACCACACACAGGGCCTCACCAAAGTCGTGAGGGATGGTTCTAGTTTACAGCGCATAGACTATGACCAAGACTCCACTCAATAAAATCCCAGAGGGAAAATGCTTTAGAGGACAGAGTACAAACTCAGTTTAGCTTCTTATTAAATGAGAAAATCTTTTAAAATAGACCCATTTCTAACATTTTTTGCTTTCTTTTATATCCTTATGCTATTTGCTAAAACTACCGTGCAACAGATGCCCAGTATGCACATTAACTAATGAAGTGAGTAACAAATGAGACCTTGAGCCAGCGGTGGTGGTGCCTTTAATCCCAGTAATCCCAGCACTCGGAGGCAGAGGCAGGTGGATCTCTGTGAGTTCAAGACCAGCCTGGTCTACAAGAGCTAGTTCCAGGACAGGAACCAAAAGCTACAGAGAAACCCTGTCTCAAAAAACAAAAACAACAATAACAACAAATAAAAAAAAAAATAAATTAGACCTTTCTTAGTGTAGCCAGTGTGTATGTGTTGGCCAGAGGTGAACATCATGTGTGTTCCTCTATAGGTCCCCACCGTATTTTTCGACAAGGTTTCTCACTGAAGCTGGAACTCACTGGGGCTATCCAACAAATCCCAGGGACACACCCATCACCCCGCCCCCTTTATCTCCACCAGCACTAGAGCTGTAGGTTTGCGCCATACTCCTGGCTTTCAAGTGGGTGTTCAGGGTATAAACTAAGGTCCTCATGCCATGAGCTAGTTAGTCCCTTAGGACCCTGTTAATGTGTATGAGTGTTTCATCTACATGTATATCTGTGTATCGCGTGTATGCCTACTACCTGCAGAGACCAGAGAGGATGTCAGATTCCCTGAACTGTAGTTACATTGGTGAGGGTGCTAGGACTTGAACCTGGGTCTTTTGAAGAGCAGTCAGTGCTCTTAACTGCTGGGTCACCAGGACAGCCCCAAAAGACAAGATTACAGTAAACTTCACAGTAAACATCTGAACAAATGGAAGACCGGAAAAGCAGGCCACTTTGCATTAAGAGTCTCACACTAGCACAAAGTTCTTCTGCTGCAACTGCCTCCTGCCCTAGGACCACGCTAACAGCCTCCTCGCCACCTTTGTCACTGCCGGCCACCTCAATCCCGTGACAAATAAAATGACACTGCACAGTCAGACACGAGACACCCAGGCTCAACAGAGCAGACCGCTAGGAGAAATAGTCTGGGAATTCTCAACCAACCCAGGTCTGTCTTCAGTAAAGCCACGGACTTGCCATTATAAACCCACGTGGTCCACTTCCTGAGATCTGCTTAAATTAAGAGGTGGTGGCTGGGCAGTACACATCTTTAATCCCAACACTTGGGAGACAGAGGCAGGCAGATCTCTATAAATTCATGGCCAGCCTAGTTTACAGAGTGAATTCAGGACAGCCAAAGCTACACAGAGAAACCCTGTCTCAAAACCCTTCCTCTCCTCTCAAAAAAGCAGATGGCATTACTGGTTACAATGGTCATCTTCTCACCTCATTAAATGCATGCAAAAAAGGACTATCGCAGAATTTGATTAAGCACCAGAAATACAAAGTTAGATTAAATATAAAAGACATACCCTTTTTTTAAAGATTTATTTATTATGTACGCAGTTTTCTGCCTGCATGCCAGAAGAGGGCACCAGATCTCATTATAGATGGCTGTGAGTCACCAAGTGGGTGCCAGGAACTGAACTCAGGAGCCCTTGAGGAGCAGCCCACTGTGCTCTTACCCTCTGAGCCATCTCTCCAGCTCAAGACACACCCTTTCATACATGACATACAGTGACAAACGTGTCTGACTGCGGGCCTAGACTATATATGGAGCTTCAGCTAGGGGGTGGCTTGGCGGCAGAACGTTTGCCCACCATGCAGAAAGCCCCAGGTTAGAGCCCCAGCAAGGAAAGAGTAAAACAAGCAAAAAGCATGCCACATTCTCAGAACTAGGGAGACTGAGACAGGAGAATCACAAGTTCAATACCACTCTCAGCTATTTATAGAGCTCCAAGCCAGTCTAAGATACACAGAAGTCTCAAATTAACCAAGCTACATAATGAGAGAATCTCAAAAATAAAAATTTCAATTTAATATCATGCAAAAAACATGGCTACATTGTAACATTATTCAATATCATTATTAGATAAGTCACTTCTCAAACCACACCTGCACAAAGAATTATTACAAATAATTCTCACCAGACCGTAGCACACACCTTTAATCCCAGAACTTGGAAGACAGAGGCAGCCAAATCTCTGTGAATGATGCCAGCCTGATCTATATAGTGAGTTCCAGGACAGGCTTCAAAGCTACACAGCGAAACCCTGCCTCTAAATAAATAAGTAAATAAATGCTAGCATTCCACAGTGAGACCCCCTTCCGGGACCAGGAGGTGGTCGTACATGAAGTGAGCTCCATCACCTGAACCAACAGAAGGCAGGTGTGACATCTATAACTGGAGCACTCCAATGACAACGTGGGAGGCCGAGACAGAAAAACTGTCCCAAAGCTCCACTCTATAACAGGCTGCACAGAGTCACAAACAAGAGAAACCCTGTCTCAACTATGAATTCATCATGGTTGATAATTTCCGTGGGCTTTCCAAACCACAGTCTGAGTAACACCAATGGTCAGGGGTATGTGCTTGAAATCTATCCCTGCATCTAAGTTTCTCTTCCGTGTAAAATAAAGTGACAGTCATTGCTTCTTTCTAGACCCAAAGGGTAATGATAGTCTCCAGAGCAGATTCCCAAGCTTTTAGATTCATGGCACCCTTGGTGTCTCAGTAATCTTCTTGAAGCAGCCCTCTACCAAAAAATAAAATAAAATAACACCAGCTCCACTCATTAGGTCCTTGGAAATCATTTGAAAAGGGAATCTCGGGGCAGGGGAGATGACTCAGTGGGTAAGAGCATTCCTTGCTCTTGCAGAGGACCCGGGTTTGATTTCCAGCACTCACATGGTGGCTCCCAACCATCTATAACTCTAGTTCCAAGGGACCTGACGCCTTCTTCCGACCTCCAAGTACTCCAGGCCCAAATGTATTCATGTGGAAACAGGTAGGCAAAACCCTCAAGACGCACACAATTCCTTTCTAAAAAAGAAAAATGAATCTAACAAAATTGAAATTTTTCATGGTTTTATTTTATCTTTAAGCAACCAGAATAACTTATGGAATCTTACTATAGGGCACAGGACAAACTTGTCATGGTTTGGAATTAGAATGGAGACTGGCTCTATTTTCCGTTCCATGGCAGCTTTCTTGACTAAGGAACAAGGCATCCTAATCTGAAGCCACAGTACCAAATTAAAGCTTGCAAACGACCTTTTAGGAAAAAGACCACAAAGCATCTAAACGGACAAATTGGTAAACTTGCTGCTAACTCTACTTCAATAAATGCTGCATTCAAGAACTGAGTTCAGTTCTTCCTTCCATATCCCAGCTGGGGGAGCAGAGGACTGGAAAAGACACATAAAACCATCCTCTAAGGCCTGGAAAGATGGCTCAGCAGTTAGGAGCACTGGCTGCTTTTCCAGAGATCCTGTGTTCAATTCCCAGCAACCACGTGGTGGCTCACAACCCTCTGTAATGGGATTTAGTGCCCTCTTCTGGCCCGCAGCATACATGTAGGCAGAACACTATACATAATAAATAAATAAATCTTTACAAACACACACAGTCTAAGAGCCACTCAACACTATGAAAAAATAAAACTTATATAAATTAGAACTTTTTATTTACTGTGTGCATCTTGTGCCAAACCACATGCAGAGGTTAGAGGACAGCTTGCAGTAAACCCTGAGCTATCCCGGCCAGCCCAATTAGAACTTTTTAAATGGCACTAGAACTGTTTTTTTTTAAAGATTTATTTATTTATTTATTTATTTATTAATTATGTATACAACATTCTGCCTCGATGTATGCCCGCACGCCAGAGGAGGGCGCCAGATCTCAGTATAGATGGTTGTGAGCCACCATGTGGTTGCTGGGAATTGAACTCAGGACCTCTGGAAGAGCAGCCAGTGCTCTTAACCTCTGAGCCATCTCTCCAACCCTAGAACTGTTTTTTAAATAAAACTTAGACAAAGCAAAACTTGTTTGACTATATCACAGACACCGCTAATGCACTCCCAACCTATCAAAAACTTAAGGCTAGTTACAAATGTAATAAGCATCTTTTATCTGAAAAACATCTTTAGTGTGATTTGTAATACAGGAGTATTTGTAAGAGCCTGGTTCCTGAAAGGGTTTTCTGAAACACCTCATTTGGTCCTATGCCATTACCTTTGTCTACTAAAGAAACTGAGGTCCATATTACCGAAACAACTGCTCTACCACCATACATTACATTGCTCAACACAAAAGCCCAGTCTTTCAGCTCTTACCAAACTCTTTCTCAAAAAAGACTGAGTCAATCTTATCCGCTTAACTATTGTAAGTTGTCTGAGACATCATCAAAATTCTGAAAATCTTTTTCCTGTACAGGAAAAACTTCCACCTTCAGAGAGACTTTTCTTTTTTTTGGTTTTCGAGACAGGGTTTCTCTGTGGTTTTGGAGCCTGTCCTGGAACTAGCTCTGTAGACCAGGCTGGTCTCGAACTCACAGAGAT
>NC_022023.1:2576264-2590288 GCF_000317375.1 Microtus ochrogaster
AGACCAGGCTGGTCTCGAACTCACAGAGATCCGCCTGCCTCTGCCTCCCGAGTGCTGGGATTAAAGGCGTGCGCCACCACCGCCCGGCTCAGAGAGACTTTTCATTTGCCATGTGTCTTGAACAGTGTGACATTAATTAACAATTATTCTTAGATTTTGACACAATCTATTATCAATCCTTAGCAACTATATCAATGGCAATGCTGTGGCTGAGGCAAATGATTCCTTAGTCCAACTTCTGTCGCGTTTTTGCTTAGCTGATGGCCCAAAGCTCAACGCTAGATATATCAAACCATCCTCTTCCAGTACTAATACAAAATAAGTACACTGGTCAAAATTCAGGGGAACTCAGGCTTACCTGCTATTCAAACTGCAGTGGCACCCATGCCTGCCTCTTAACTTCGTCCAAATAAATTCTAAAAACAATTTACCATCAGTTTCCCTAAAATTCTCACATTTTTCTCTCTGACAAATAAATTACTATTATTTCTAAAGAATCCTAAAACTTAAGGTATCCTACTTCACAGTAACTATTTCCTTCAAAAAAGAATGTAAATATAATTTAATAACGAAATTAATACATCAGAAGCTTAATGATTAAAGAAATTCTGCAGAAAATCTTAATATGAAGTCCACCAATTTCATAGTTTTAAAAAATTAGCCTTTTTTTAGCCAGAGAGAGTGTAAAAAATGCGAACTGGTAAAGAGAGATGTATCGGGCACGGTGGCAAACGCCTTAATCCTAGCACATGGGAGGAGACAGAGGCAGGAGGACTTTTAGGAGTTCCAGGCCAGCATGATGTGCAGAGTTCCAGAGGCAGACAAAGCAACACTGAGACGTTTCTCAGAAGAGACAGGTGAAGAGCAGCTTAAGAACCGCCTTAGGGTTAATCTTCGATAACATAGTACATTACGCATTTTCACTACAGGTTACTTTGAAGAACTTCATACTCGGGCCTTTCCCTAGCTATGTAAATCCATCATATCGGGAACTTCATTTTCATAGAGAACAGAAAATCGACTCTGCTTTCTTAGAAAGGTCATAGCTATCATATCTTGTAAACTACCCAGCCCACCCTGGTCATCTACACTCAGATCAAAAGAAAAAGAATGGGGGTGGGGGGGCAGAGAAAGACCTATTTGGAAAACGTTTCTTCTGCCAAGGGCTGTACTCAGACAAAGGCAATGTTCGGAGTACACAAATAAGCCTTCTCCGAGGGAAATAAAGTGCTAGAAAAGGAGCGGCATGGATTAGGATTAACAGGGGAGAAGAGTGTGAGCGCTCGGTGCATGAGGGCTGCAAGCCGCAAGCACAGCGCTCGAGATGCTCCCGCAAAAGAACCAGCAGCAGGAAGTTTCAATGGGGCCGGGCAGAGCATGCGCCCTGCACCCGCGCGGTGGCCTTATGTGGAAGGAGCACCACTTGCGAACACCAATAATAGACCAGCGGCACCAGAGAGAGAAACATGAGCAACAAGCACCTTCTTCAACTGTTTCTCCTACCGTCTGCGCCCCTCCTCCAGCCTACAGACTAACCACCCCACCCCACCCTGCAAATGGAAGAGTGACTTCTTCTTCCCCTAAGCCCTGTTGCCGCGATAGGGGGAAGGGAGAGAGAAAAGTGGGGAGATGCTTTTCTATTATTTTGGGGGAGGTGGTGAGGAGGAAAACTATGGAGGAGGAGAAATTAACCCTTGCCTCCCCAGAGTGGAGAAGCTGAGCTGACTTCATTTCCCTTCCCGATGAGGGACTGGGAGAAGCCCCCTTCCCTGAGAGGAGAAAGGAAGGAGTTTGGGGGTTTAGACCAGCCCTCCAGGGCACGGGAAGAGACGGGAACCGACTCTCTCGGGGGAGTTCCCACCACAGGGAGAGTGGAGTGTCCGCCGGCCCCCGCCCACTCAGGTGGAGTGAGCCGAGGGGGCGCCAGGAGAAGATGGGCCCGGCCTCCCCGGAGACAGTGGGGAGGATCGGAGGGAGGAGGGGAAGGAGAAAAGCGCAAGGCTGGCCGGAACCTGCTCTCCCCTTCCCCCGCCACCTAAGGGGATCAGAACTGGGGGGGGGGCCCACACCGGCGCGGGGGACCCGGCCCCAGGTCGTCTGCCCGGCACAATGATCCCTCCCGGGCCCCGGCCCCCACCGGGCCCGCGACGCCCCCACCTCCGTCCCCGCGGGGCACAGTGGCCCTAGAGGGGGGGCCTCCGCCCCGCCTCCCCAGCACCCGGGACCCCCCCCTTCTCCCCGGGATCCGCGGAGGGGAGCCCGGTCCCTGGAGAAGGGGGAGCCGGTCGCAGAGCCCCGGGAGGTCTACGGAGAGGCAGAGCGCGCCAGGGCCGCTTCCCGCCGGGCGTTCGGGCCGATCGCTCACCTTCTCCGTGGCCGATGTCCGGCGGCGGCGCCTGCAGCACCCGCTCCAGCTCGGGGAAGGGCAGCTCGGGCAGGTCCAGCAGCGGCCCGTAGCGTTCCAGGAAGGAGCAGACGACGGCGAAGTTGGGGCACGAACCCGGGCAGCCCGGAGGAGCCATCGCCGCCGCCGCCGCCGCCGTCGCCATTTTGAACTGGAGGATGGAGGAGGAGGGGATGGGGGGGAGCGGCGGCGGCGGGAGGAGTTCGGGGGGGAGCCGAGGGCCGGCAGGGCCGCCGTGCGGACGACAGGAGGCGCTCGATCGCTCTCTCGAGTGGACGCCCCGGCGGCGGCGAGCGTCTCAGGCCCGGGCGCCGCGATCCCACAATACCACGCCGGCCCGGAGCAGTCGAGAAGCGCGTGCGCTAGGGGGGCCAGAGAGGCACTCCGGGGCCTCCGCTCTCCGCCCTCTTCCCGTCCCCGGCCCTTGCCGACTTCTTCTCCCCTCCCACTCCAGGGTCGCCGCGGCCTCGTGTGACAGGGGGAATGAAAACAAGGGGAGCGGGGCGGAGGGGCGGGCGGCGAGCCCGGGGGGCGGGACTCTCCGGGACGGCAGCCAATGGGGAGTGAGGGGCGGGGCGCTCGGCTAGCCTCGCCCCAGGCCTGGGAGCTGAGCGGCAGGGAAGAGGGAAAGCGCCCGGACTGGCGGACTCCGGGAGCCGCGGGGAGCAGCGGCGCTCCGTGAGTGATCTCCGGGACCCGGGGACGGAGGCGACCGGGAGAAGGAGGGGAAGTTGGACGGAGGGTAAAGAGAATGGCGGCTGGGAGTGCGATTGTGGGGAGCGGTTAGGGAAAGTGGAGGAAGGTGCGGTTGTGGCGGGGTGCGGGACCGTGGAGCAAAGTCTCTCGGGAAGGTCGCCGGGGGCTCTTGCCCTCTGCGGAGGGTTGTGTGGCTGAGCTGTTCCTGGGGAGACGCTACACAGGTCTCCTCGCCCCAGGTAGGGCTCCCACAGACAGACCAAAGTACAGATAGCACCAAAGTCCAACTTGGTGAACCCATGAGTTTTATTTTTACGGGAGTATGTATGGATGAGGGTTTACGTACAGGAGCAGAAATGACTCAAAGACAGCTGCATCTGTAAGGCACACCACAGCGCGGGTGACAGCTCCCAAAGCTGGGAACCCAGCATGGGTGACAGATCCCGAAAGCTGGGAACCCTGCACTGGTCACAGATCCCAAAAGCTGGGACCCCAGCACAGTGACAGATCCCGACAGCTGGGAGCCCTGCACGGGTGACAGCTCCCAACACCTGGAGCACCCTTCACAGTCTGAAGACCGCTCAGCAGGTTGGGGAGTAGTGTGGTTTCCCAGAGACTCTGCTCTGAACCCCTTCAGCTGATGGTTTCTGATTCTTCCAGGCAGCTGGTCTGATCCCAGAGTCTTCTATGAAGCCCAGCTTCCTTCAGTCTGAGGGGTGTCTCAGCTTTTATCGCTAACTCTGGCAGGGAGGGACCTGGTGAATCTGGCCGGTTTCAGGGACTTCCTGCCTCGATTTTTGAGTTGTCTTACTTTCCTGTTTAAAGAGCTTCCTTGCCTAGTGGAAACTTACACAATATTGAAGCGCACGAATCTCAACAGAGTCCCAGGGCTAACCAGTGGGGAATCATTAGTGAGGAAACACACACACACACACACACACACACACACACACACACACACACACGACAGAATCTGAGAAACCAAGCTCTACTGGAGGAAAGACTCTGGGCTCAACTCAGGCTCTGAGAGTGAGCTAGGACTCTAAGTAGACCGTAGAACGGCAAGTTTGATAGGAAGTCGCGTTCCATTCCACTGAGGAGTAAGATGTAACATTCTCCCAGAAAGAATCCCAGTGCTGCTTGGGAAACAATGTATGTATGCTAGCAGCCGAAATTTTGGATTGAGGCACACCTGAGTCCTACTCCTAAGTACTTTATAACCTTCTGAAGTTCCTCCATTACTTCAAACATCCCTAAAGAGAAGTGATAGTATCTCCAGCATGGATAATTCCCAATAAAGTGGTTAGTGTAATTCCCTGCCACATTGTATGTACTTTAAAATACACTCACTCCTTTAATCCCAGCCAGTGAGCAGAAGCAGAAAGAGCTCTGATTGAGGCCAGATAGGGCTACGTAGTGAGAGTCTGTTTCAAATAAACAAATCTTTCTTGTTATCAAAAAAAGATGTTTCAGTAGGGCAGTGGTGGCTCATGCCACCACTTGGGAGGCAAAGGCAGGTGAATCTCTGTGAGTTTGAGGCCAGCCTGGTCTACAGAGTAAGATCCAGGACAGGCGCCAAAATTACAGAGAAACCTTGACTCAAAAAAATAAAAAATAAAGAAAAGATGTTCCTATCATTTAAGTTGAATGCAGCGATATTTAGCCTACAATTTTTTTTACTTTAAGCCAAAGTTCTAAAGGTATATTTAAAACTTATGTAATATCTACTACCTAAATATTACCTAAAGCTAATATAAAGCAACATATATTGTAAATCATATAAAATAAGAAAATGACTAAATATAGATTTCTTTTTTTTAAAGATTTATTTATTTATTATGTATACAGTATTCTCAGTACTCTGTCTGCAGACCAGAAGAGGGCACCAGATCTCATCACAGATGGTTATGAGCCACCATGTGGTTGCTGGGAATTGAACTCAGGACCTTTGGAAGAGCAGGCGGCGCTCTTAACCTCTGAGCCATCTCTCCAGCCTATATAGATTTCTTTTAATGGGCAGATGATTATGCCAGGAACATGGAAAAGGGCTTCAGAGATGATCATTGAATTTTGTTATACATTTCCAGGTAAAAAGAGGGAAAAATCATAAAGGTCTGTATCATTTTCATTACCAAAGAAACTTGTTTTTTTTTTTTTTTTTTTTTTTTTGGTTTTTCGAGACAGGGTTTCTCTGTGGTTTTGGAGCCTGTCCTGGAACTAGCTCTTGTAGACCAGGCTGGTCTCGAACTCACAGAGATCCGCCTGCCTCTGCCTCCCAAGTGCTGGGATTAAAGGCGTGCGCCACCACCGCCCGGCAAAGAAACTTGTTTTTAAAGAGAAAAAGATTTCTCTGAAAGAAAGTTATTACCTAGAATAATGATTCTTTTACGATATCATTTGTGTGTGCAGAGTTTTGTGCCGTATGCCTGGAGGTCAGAAGACAACTTCATGGAATCCCTTCTCCTTCCACCTTTTCTTTCTTGGTATTTTGAGACAGGATTTCTCTGTGTAACAGCCCTGGCTGTCCTGAAACTTCCTCTTGTAGTCGAGGCTGGCCTTGAACTCACAGAGATACACCTGCCTCTGCCTCCCGAGTTCTGGGATTAAAGGTGTGCGCCACCACTGCCTAACTCCTTCCACCTTTAATGAGTTCGAGGCAGCCCAGTCTCCAGTGAGTTCCAGGACAGTCAAGACTACACAAAGAAACCCTGTCTTGAAAAATCCCAGAAAAGCATAGGCTTTGATGCTGTCGTTTTTCTTTGCTATACTTAATTCACAGCCTTATCCAAAGGGGACTGATAACTAAGGCTGGGGCTTCTGCTTTTCTAATCCAGACTGGAGTTGAGAGCACAGGCCTTGGGCATCTGAAAATTAGATCCATCCAAAGATAAGAGATGTCCTGCTACAAAGCAAAATTAAGGTCGTGCTTTCACTAAGTCTGTTGTTGAAAAACAGTAAACAGCACACGCCCACGATACTGTTGCTGTTTGGGGGCCTACACACTGATGTGGACCACAGAGTGGCTAAGGCATTAGTGGCAGAGGAACCCCTGCCCTGAGCCTCCTCCGAAGCACGCCTCTGCCCTCTGCCGTTCTTGTTGTCCAGTGCTGCTGGTGAGCTGCAGCAATAGGGTATCAACACAGATACCAACTTATCCCAGCACGCCACTTTCGTTTCTATGTAGTCTGTGTTCTTGCTGCCTCATTCTTAAATATTTCTAATATGCCCCCAGCTGACAGCCGTAGATTCAAACTGTGACTCATGACTCATTGGCGTGTTTTCACCATCAATTTAGTGCGTCAAGATCAAAATTATACTAAAAATGAAAGAGAATTTTTAAAAAGGGAAATAATGCAGTCAGTCTAGGGGTCCTGAAGTGACACACACAGTCTGGGGTCCTGAAGTGACACAGTCTGGGGTCTGAAGTGACACAGTCTGGGGTCCTGAAGTGACACAGTCTGGGGTCCTGAAGTGACACAGTCTAGGGCCTTGATCAGGTCATTTTTTTCTCCCAGTTAAGGAATTACAAGGCAGGAAAAACCTGAAGTGCAACAGGTAGCAAGCAAGAGGGAAATCTAAACACCACCGACAGAATCAGCAGCTGAAGAAAGACTTTGAGTGAGGGTTGGAAACACACACACAGCAGGCACAGAAAAGAAGCATGCCCCCATAAAGCAGAAGAAGGACTCAGGAAGCTGAAAAATGCAGTCTCTGTGTGTGCTGGGGAGGGGGGAAGGGGGCGAGGAGGAGGGTAAAGCCTCTGAAGAGCCTTCCTCCCTAATTTAGGATTGGTCAGTTTGTAGGAAGCTAGGACGGTTGACTGAGAACCTTTGTGAAGCAGGTCCTGAGCAGGCCTTGAACTTGTTGGGCCAGTCCCTCAGCAGGGGGCCTGCTGTGAGAGAAGCCTACGGGGCCTGTGTTCTAAGCTGTGGGGCTTTTGTTCCAGTCAGAGGTGAGAAAGACTCTGGCCATCTTGTGAATTCGCCACCTTTGTTAACTAGCCATGGCCCCCTCCCTGTCTGTCTGCCTACCAGGAGGTCCATCTCCTAGTCTCTCAACAGGATCCCAAAATACTAAGCATAAGTATTGTTTTGAAGAACCAGTCTGCCTCCATTTTAGGTTTAAAAGTCATCTTTTCTTTTTCTTCTTCTTTAAATGAGCATCTGTGTGTTGCCTCCATGTTTGTCTTTGTGAGGGTGCTGGATCCCCTGGAACTAGAGTTACAGACGGTTGTGAGCTGCATGTGAAAACTTGAACCTGGTGCCCTGGAGGAGCCTTCAGTGCCCTTAAAACCCTGAGCCATCCCTCCAGCCCCCTTAAAAAGCCATCTTATAGTAAAAACAAACTTGGCTCATTCCTGTTTATGACTAAGTCTGTTTCTCAAGGACCCGGCTATGCGCTACCTGTAACTTTAACTACAAATGGTTTTTGTTCCAGGAAACGGCAACCATGTTTTTGTGTCAAAGCGTTTTTATGACTGCCTGTTACTATTACTACCTTGATTCAACCACCTTGCAGACATGCCTTTGTTTGAGCAGGTCCTGAGAACTAACTCTGCTTATATTCTGCTCCTATAACCCAGTCAGGGTGCCCACCAAATTCCTCAACTGGAAATCTCCTACCCCGAGCTATAAAACCTTGTCTTCCTCATGTCCAGCCTCTTGAGCCCCATCTTAAGAGGAGGAAGCCCATGTACGTGAATAAAAGACTTGTTGTTTTATTATTATTAATTAAAGCAAAAGATCACTTTAATTAATTGTTTGTTTTAATTAATTTAGCCTTGATGATTTGGGTCAGTGTCTCCTCCCATCTTTGGGATTAACAACTTCACAGTAATTATATACACAGTAACTAATGGA
The DNA here is from genome assembly GCF_000317375.1 of Microtus ochrogaster. Classification (NCBI taxonomy): domain Eukaryota; kingdom Metazoa; phylum Chordata; class Mammalia; order Rodentia; family Cricetidae; genus Microtus; species Microtus ochrogaster. Next base: position 2,584,224 of record NC_022023.1, read on the forward strand.
ATTTATCCCAAGCATACAAAATTTGCTTTTTTTTTTTTTTTTTTTTTGGTTTTTTGAGACAGGGTTTCTCTGTGGTTTTGGAGCCTGTCCTGGAACTAGCTCTGTAGACCAGGCTGGTCTCGAACTCACAGAGATCCGCCTGTCTCTGCCTCCCGAGTGCTGGGATTAAAGGCATGCGCCACCATCGCCCGGCACAAAATTTGCTTTAACATACAAAAATCAGTCTCTATATTACATCATATTAACAGAATAAAGAAAAAGGACCATTCATTTCAATGGATGCAGAAAAAAAAAAAAAAAACTTTGGCCGAGTGTGGTGGTTCGTGCACACCTTTAGTCCCAGCTAAACTCGGGAGTCAGAGGCAGGCGGATCTCTGCGAGTTCAAAGCCAGCCAGGGCTACAGAGAGAAACCCTGTCTCTCAAAGAAACTAGAGTAGCAACTAAGGAAGAGCCAAGAAGCCCTCGTTCCTATTTCTATCAAACTGAATGGAAGGAGGAAGCCACTACCTCTTTAGTGCAGAGGAGATGGAATCAGGGCAGTTGATGGACTTGCAGAAGAATGTCTGTAGTATCCAGACAGTGTGGTGAGAAGATGGGCTGACGGACCAGGTTCCAGTCACCACTCTCTTCAAGGTGCTCAACCTCACAGAATTACCGTCCATACCAGAAAATGGAAACTGTGGTCTGCCCCTTGCAGTATCCTGAAATTTGTTCATTGTTCATGTTGATATCATTACATTAGGATATATTTTACACATTGGCTTTTGAGCCATGAGGAAGGATGTTTAAACATTAATTTCAAACCAGAAGGATTTCAAACATCTTTGTAATGTTTGCTACAATGTAAATGTAAAATTGGGACTGGAGAGATGGCTCAGTAGTTAAGAGCACTGGCTGCTCTTCCAGAGGACCTGGTTTTGATTCCCAGCACCCACATGGCAGCTCACATCAGCCTGTAACTCCAGTTCCAGGGGCTCTTTGTCCTCTGTAGGCACCAAGCATGTTCATGGTGCACAAAAACGCATGCAGACAAAACACCCATACACATAAAATTTAATAATAATAGTAATGAGCATGGTGGTACAGACTTTAATCCCAGAGTTCAGGACACAGAAGCAGGAGCATCTCTGTCAGTTCTAGGCCAGAGTGGTCTATATAGCAAGTTTCTGTCCGAGTTCTGGTCCAGTCATGACTACATAGTGAGACCCAGTCTTAAAGAAGTGCAGAGAAGCTTCTGGCTTGGATCTAGAAAGCTGGCTGGGGATGGCTAGAGAATGGGGAGAGGGCAATAATACCAAAGTGACCCACACAGGACACAGAAAAGCTGGGGCAGATGGGCAGTACTCCAGCAGCAGCAGCAGCTACCTCAGCACTTCTGGACCTCGGGGTGGTGGTTGTTATGTACAGCCTGGGGTGGGAGTCAGCTACTCTCTGTAGGAAACAGGAAGAAGGGAGAAGGATGCTACCTACCATTGCTAGTATGCACACTGATCAGTCGTCCGTCAACACTTGGAGAAGACTTTGCCAATTTCCCAGGAGTCTGAGGCCTTGATCCCTGTAAAGGCTGTACATTCAGAGTATCCCACACTCGGCTTCCTCCTTTCCCTACAGACAGGAAGGAGTTAAATAGACGTTGGTGCATCAGATAAGAGTGCCTACTGCTCTTGCGGAACACCCGGGTTTGGTTCCCAGCAAGCCAAGTGTCTCACAACCATGTGAAACTCTAATTCCAAAGGCTCCAGTGCCCTCTACTGGCTGCTGTGGGCTCCTGCATGCAGGTGGTGCAGTTTGCTCGTGCAAGCCTATGCGCACACACATAAACAAAGATAAACCCTTTTTTTTTTAAACAAAGGATAGGGAGTAGCACTGAAATGTGTGTGGCTGTAGAAAGGGCCACCTGAGGGTGTAGCAAGGTGACCATTTGCAAGGCATAAAAAGGTCTCACCGTGAACCAACCATGCTGGCATTTTTATCTTACATCCTGGCTTTCCAAAGTGAGAGAAGAAAGTTCTGCCATTGAAGCCACCTGGGGCATTTTGTGTTAGAAGCCATAGCACATGTCTCAAGGCACAGATACAGGCATCCTCTGCTCACACCAGTTTACTATTTCCCATAATTCATTTTGCTGCTCCTCAAAAGTTTTCTTAGGGACAGGGACAGACAGCTAAGTGGATAGAGGCTGACCACCTGGATTCCATCCTGGGATCCCACGAGGTGGCTGGAAAGAAGCAGGTCTAACCTCTACATAAACACGATGTGACTTGCACACACAGACCGTAAAAATAATATAAATTTTTTGACGGGTCTCACTGCGTGGCCCTGGGTGGCCTCAGCTGCCTCCACTGACTGCTGAGGGCAAAGGTCACACCATTATGCTCAGTAGTTTTAGGTTTTAAAAAATTATCTTGTGGGGCGGTGGTGGCGCATGCCTTTAATCCCAGCACTTGGGAGGCAGAGGCAGGCGGATCTCTGTGAGTTCGAGACCAGCCTGGTCTACAAGAGCTAGTTCCAGGACAGGCTCCAAAGCCACAGAGAAACCCTGTCTCGAAAAAACAAAAAAATAAATAAATAAATTTACAGATGGCAGGTGATAATGGTTGAAAGTAAAGAACTTCCTTTGGGTGACCTGCCCATAGTTAGCTTATCATGGCTGGCTCCCACAGTTGCACTTAGGTGCCTACAGAATGTGGATAGGGGACTTCCTGGGAGCTGGGAACTCAGTGGTATGTATAAATAGGCACTTAGTAGTTTTAATTGCAGAGGGACAAGTAAATGTTTAATTTTCAAAAGCAAGGTGTTGAGCTTTTTTTCCACTTTAATTATTTTGTTTTGGTTTCATTGTTGTTTTAAGTTTTTTTTTAAAGATTTGTTTGTTTTATGTATATGAGTGCCTTTATGCCAGAAGTAGGCATCAGATCCCACCATGTAGTTACTGGGAATTGAACTCAGGTCCTCCAGAAGAACAGCTAGTGTTCTTAACCTCTGAGCCATTGCCCCAGCCTTGGCTGTCCTAGAACTCACTTCCTAGAGCAGGGTGGCCTTGAACTCTGCCTAGAACACCACCACACCTCACTAAATCTCCATCTCCAGACTTTATCCTGAGGGTTACCTCTGGAGTCTTTAGAATACTTGTCATCTCTGCTCTCTGTGCTTTCATGATTCTGGATCCCAAGAATAATGTCTATGTCTTAGAGAAATGCTCAGTAACCGGGCAGTGGTGGCACACACCTTTAATCCCAGCTCTCAGAAGACAGAGGCAGGTGGATCTCTGTAAGTTTGAGGCCAGCCTTGTCTACAGAGTGAGTTCCAGAACAGCCAGGGCTACACAGAGAAACCCTGTCCCAAAAAACGAGAGAGAGAGAGAGAGAGAGAGAGAGAGAGAGAGAGAGAGAGAGAGAGAGAGAGAGAGAGGATTTACAATGGGGTAAGAATCTTGTTAGAGAAGGGTACCTCCTGTGGAGAATTGGGGCATCTATCTCTGGATTTTGGAGTGGTTTCAACGTTCCTTAGTGACTGACTTGGCACCTTTTTCTTTAACTTCAGATTGCAGCTGGGTTGCTGATGGCTTCCCCTAAAATTGCTTCCCTCTCTTGGGGGCAAATGAAAGTGCAAGGCTCTACCTCAACCTACAAGGATTGCAAAGTATGGCCCGGAGGCAGTCGGGCTTGGGACTGGAGAGAAACAGGAACTGAGGTAAGATTCTGTGATGAGACTGGCTGATGCTCCAGTAGGCTGACCAGTGAGATTCAGTGCTGAGACTGGCTGACGCTCCAGGAGGTTGACCAGTAGGCTGCAGTGATAGATTGGCTGACCTCAGGAGGTTGACCAGTAGGCTGCAGTGATAGACTGGCTGATGCTCCAGGAGGCTGACCAGTGAGATTCAGTGCTGAGACTGGCTGATACTCCAGAAGGCTGACCAAGTAACTTTGGACCTCCTCTTCTCTGCCAAGAATGCTCATCACCTTTGAACTGCCCCTTTTGAAGTACATAATGCAAGGCTGAAAGCTGGTTGAGAATACCGGCTACTCTTCCGGAAGATCTGATTCGATTAGCACTCTCAGGCGACTCACAACCACCTGTCACTCCAGCATCCATGATGGCGTACAGACATACATGTAGGCAAAACACCCATGATGGTGTACAGACATACATGTAGGCAAAACCCCCACTCACACACACATAATAGACTACACAATGCAATGTAATGGACCCAAAATTCCACTCATATTCATGAACTTGTACAGTTGCTATTCTCGGAATTCTGGGATATATTTATTAACCCCCAAGAGAGCCGCTACAACCATGAACAGCCAATGCCACTTTCTCCGTCTGCACGTCCAGCTCCTGGAATGACTTTTTATTTGTTTGGGAATTCAGTCCTAAAGCGGCAAAACTGTAGGCCAGATCAGGCTACTGGCTTGGTGTTACAGGAGGGGCCACTTGTTGGTTCCTGGCCACTTAGCCCCAAAATAATCACACAGAAAAATTAAATCACTGCTTGGCCCATTAGCTCTAGCTTCTTATTGGCTAACTCCTACATATTCACTTAACCCATCTCCATTAATCTGTGCATCACCACGAGGTTGTGGCCTAACAGCAAAGTTTCAGCACGTCTGTGTCTGTCTCCAACAGTGGCTCCATAGCTACTCTCTGACTCCGCCCTTCTTCCTCCCAGCATACAGCCTGCCTTTCCCCACCTAGGTTTGATCTTCCCTGCCATTGGCTCAAAGCCGTTCTTTATCCATTAACCAATAAGAGCAACACAGAGACAGAGAGACCTCCCACACCAGCTTGGTTGAGAGGAAAGAGACCTAGACACACATGTTGAAGGGAGAGGTGGGCATCGGGACTTCCAGCTCCTTTCTGACGTGGTTTGCCCTCAGAACAAAGCTGTATGTGGGCCTGGCGATCCTGTATTACAAGTGCAGCAGGGTTAGGCCAGTGCGGTTTGGGTCTGAATCTTATGCACTGCCCCACAGAATCCCTCATTCCTGGGCATGCCGGCCATGGGCAAGCATGCAACCCGCCTTGTTAGTGAGACGGTGGGAAGGTTGCTGACACTCAGGGCTCCCATAGCCGGAAGCTGGAGGGAGATCACTGTGGAGAACTGTGGTCAGAAGTTTCACCCTTACTGTGGCAGAAAAGGAACCAGGGCCCTGGGAGAGTCGAGATCCGTAGAGAGGCTGTCACTCAGGCCAGGGACAATGAGAACACAACCCAGAAAATATCTAGAGGGCATAGACTCCCGCCATCCTTACCACAGTGCAGCCAGCGACTAGTATGCCTACTATCCATGCAAGCCTGTGATCATGCAGAGGGAAATGGTTCTTTGAAAGTTTAATTTAGCCATGTTTCCTTTTCAGTTTAATCATAAAATTTCTGAGCCACAAAGGATGAAATCTCCTCTTGTCTGGCTGCTCTACTGGGTAGCAGTCAAGACACTGTGCTACGATTATTAGCTTTCCCCCAAGAAAAACTTGAGCTTCACAGTCCTGGGCTGTGTGATAAATGCCTCTTAATAGAGAACAGAACCCTGCTCTGTGGGAGCCTAGGTTGCCTTGAGGACCTGGAAGCATACAGGAGCTGAGGGCAGGTGGAAAACAGCACCGCTCCAATTCCAGGTTCCCAGAGAAGCTGAGAGTAATTGCTGCCTGCCTGGATCCACTGGCCCCTGCTGTTATCCTTTACTGCTAGGCACAGGACACTGTGGGCCTGCAGGTCAGCACGGCTGAACCCGTCAGTGCGTTTCACTGATGCAGCAGCTCCGCAGGGCTCCCCACTAGCTCTAGTCTGACTGCTGAGGATCACAGTGTCGCCGGCTGACAACCTCCCTGCACTTCCAGCCGCCAGCGGTCCTGTTTCATGATAGCCGCTGCCCTGAAACAACGTGCACCCCAAGAGTCGGGGGGCGGGGGGGGGTCGTGGCTCTGTTCAAAACAGTTGCGAGTCGTTGTTAAATGAATTTGTCCAGGAATTTGCATAAGTGCATTTATTTAAGGAAGGTGAAGTTCTCCAACCCTGGCCTGTAATTCTAGTAAATGTTCACTGTGGTCATAGCTCCAGG